>NC_086118.1:48501107-48556107 GCF_963921235.1 Mobula hypostoma | reverse complement strand
GTGATGGCAGACTGCGCCCAGTGACCTTTCCTGCTGACCCGACGGCTCGCTGTAGTTTTCGTACGTTGTGAGAGGATGCCACTGCAGACCAGACGGTAATGGCTGACGTGAGGATGCTCTCTCTGATGGCAGCCTGAAACAACATTGTTTCAATCGCCACAGATGCTGCCTGACCTGCTGTGTTTTCCAGCGGTACCTTTATTCCAGTTTTGTTGCCTTTCTGTAACTAAAGGACAAAGCGGGATCGAGAGCTTAATCAGGGGAGTGTCCTGCTCAGTCTAATGCTTCTACATTTGCTTGTTTAGTTCGATACACAAAGTGGTCTAGGACCTAGCCCACAAGACCACAAGACATAGGAGCAGCATGAGGCCACTCGGCCCATCACTCCACCATTTCATCATGGCTGATCCACTTCCCTCTCAACCCCATTCTCCTGCCTTCTCCCCATTACTTAATACCCTTCCACTATCCCATCCCAAAGTTATAGTTATAGAGTTATAGAGCACCAAAGACAAGTCTGCAAATCCCTCCGTCGTGTCCACTGCGGAAGTCGAAGCCCAACGCCCGCAAGCCCGAGTCTGAGTCCACTGGAGGCTGGAGGCCTAACCTCGGGTTAAAGGTCTTTCCATGTGTTTCGGTGGGAGAGAAGAACGGCGCTTTTTTTTGCTGTTGCTGTTTTGTTGTTCGTTGTGCTTCCAGGCACTGTGGGCATGCTATGTTGGTGCCAGAGTGCGTGGTGACTCTTGCAGGCTGCTCCCAGCACACTCTTGGATGTATTGGCTGTTAATGCAAAGGATGCATTTCAGTGTATGTTTCGAGGTCCGTGTGATTTGGTGTGACATCTAAAGCTCAGACAAACTTCTACAGATGTGTGGTGGAGAGTATATTGATTGGTTGCACTATGGCCTGGCATGGAAACACCAATGCCCCTGAATGGGAAATCCTACACAAAGCAGTGGATATTGCCCAGTACATAACGGGTAAATCCCTCCCCACCATTGAGCATATCTACATGGAGCGCTGTCGCAGGAGAGCAGCATCCGTCGTCAAGGGCCCCCACCACCCAGAACATGCTCACTTCTTACAGCTGCCTTCGGGAAGAAGGTACAGGAGCCTCAGGACTCACACCACCAGGGTCAGGAACAGCTATTACCCCTCAATCATCAAGCTCTTGAACTAGAGGGGATAACTTCATTCAACTTCAGTTGCTCCTTCATTGGATTGTTCCCACAACCTATGGACTCACTTTCAAAGATTTTTCATCTCATGTTCTCAATATTCATTCTTAGATTTACTGTATATGCCCGCAAGAAAACCAATCTCAGTATGTGGTGACGTTTATGTACTTTGATAATAAATTCACTTTGAACTTTGAACTTTAAAAATAAACTTGAATCTTGAATCTACAGCTTGGAAGCAGGCTATTTGGCCCACTGGTCCCTGCTGACCAAGATACCCCCATCAACGCTAGTCCTATTTGATCGCTACACACACAAAATGATGGAGGAACTCAGCAGGTCAGGCAGCTTCTTTGGAAATGAATAAACAGTCAGCGTTTCAGGCCAAGACCCTTTTTCAGGACTGGAAAGGAAAGGGGAAATGTCTATTTGATTACGTTTGACCCATTATCAAATAAATCGTTCCTCTCCATGTACCTGTCTATCTTTTAAGAGCTGACAGCTTATTCTGCATACATGCACACTACCCTTTCTGTAAAAAAAATTGCCTCAAATGTTTCCACAAGTCATAGTCATAGTCATACTTTATTGATCCCGGGGGAAATTGGTTTTCGTTACAGTTGCACCATAAATAATTAAATAGTAATAAAAACCACAAATAGTTAAATAGTAACATGTAAACTATGCCAGGAAATAAGTCCAGGACCAGCCTATTGGCTCAGGGTGTCTGACCCTCCAAGGGAGGAGTTGTAAAGTTTGATGGCCACAGGCAGGAATGACTTCCTATGATGCTCTGTGTTGCATCTCGGTGGAATGAGTCTCTGGCTGAATGTACTCCTGTGCCCAACCAGTACATTATGTAGCGGATGGGAGACATTGTCCAAGATGGCATGCAACTTGGACAGCATCCTCTTTTCAGACACCACCGTCAGAGAGTCCAGTTCCATCCCCACAACATCACTGGCCTTACGAATGAGGTTGTTGATTCTGTTGGTGTCTGCGACCCTCAGCCTGCTGTCCCAGCACACAAGAGCAAACATGATTGCACTGGCCACCACAGACTCGTAGAACATCCTCAGCATCGTCCGGCAGATGTTAAAGGACCTCAGTCTACTCAGGAAATAGAGACAGCTCTGACCCTTCTTGTAGACAGCCTCAGTGTTCTTTGACCAGTCCAGTTTATTGTCAATTCGTATCCCCAGGTATTTGTAATCCTCCACCATGTCCACACTGATCCCCTGGAAGGAAACAGGGGTTGCCGGTACCTTAGCTCTCCTCAGGTCTACCACCAGCTCCTTAGTCTTTCTCACATTAAGCTGCAGATAATTCTGCTCACACCATGTGACAAAGTTTCCTACCGTAGCCCTGTACTCAGCCTCATCTCCCTTGCTGATGCAATCTTGATGGACTTCTTGCCGTTCTGCATTGGCTCACAGTGAAGCCATGCCTCAGCTTTAAAAATCTCACCCTTCTTTGTTGGCCTCTGAATTCCTCCCATGACCCTAAAATTTCCCTGTGTATTCACGACTCTGTGGCCTCCTAAATGTAGTTACTCCACCACTGAAGGATATACCATCAGCCTCTAGGTCTCCAAGCTCTGTAATTCCTCCCTAAGCCTGTCTCCATCCCACTCCCTTCCTCAAACAATTATTACCTATGGACTCACTTTCAAAGATCTCCACAACTCATATTTTCTGTATTATCTATTTAATTTTACTTGCACAGTTTGCCCTCTTTTGTGCACTGGTTGGTTGTCAGTCTTCGTGTGCAGTTTTTCATTGAATCTACTGTACCGTATTTTTTGTTCTGTTTTGAATGCCTGCAAAAAAAAATCTCAGGGCTGTACTGTATATGATAATATTTATGTACTTTGTATTTGAACTTTTGAGCTTTAAAATGTATTTCTTTGATCAAGCTTACCTTAATATAGTAACTCGGCACCAGATTTTATTTGCTAACTCAACTGTGAAGCAGCTTACATCAATGGACGCGTAAGATGAATTCCAGGGATTGTTGATTTTGGAACATTGCGAGTGTGGCTAAGATCTATCCTCGTAATCTATCGTCAATGACTTGCGACAATGCATTATCATAGTAATTATGTCTGGCTCATTCTTGCCAAGATCTGTTGATCACCCTATAAATTCCACTTCTGTAGGGTAGAAGAAATTTGCTTTTAAAGCAATTGCCTTAGCTTTTATTGCAAGGTGGCTGAACTGTTTTACGATCCACACTGTAATGGGCTGTTTACACGGCTGTTGGATTGTTGATCACTTTTATGTGGGAATGGCACGGCCGTTTCTGTTTGAAAGCATAGCATAGTGTTAAAGACGTACAGTTGATTCTTGAACGGGGCCATCCAGGAAGAAAAATTGTTTTAGTTTTTAGATGTTAAAGAATCCTCTTCAGCAATTCTTCAAAATGAGCAAGGTTTCAACTTTGTCACACACAGGAAAATTCTTCATTAAGACTTTCAACATATGGAAACTCTTTATAATTCACTGAAATCACCAAAAAGAACTAAATTTTCTTACATTGCTATCTGTGCAAAAGTATTAACTATAAATTGAGTCCTACTGAAGGGCTTCAGCCCAAAACATCAACTGTTCACTCATTTCCATTGATGCTGCCTGACCTGCTGAGTTCCTCCAGCATTTTGTGTGTGTTACTCTGGATTTCCAGCACCTGCAGAATCTCTTGTGAAAAGTTATAAATTTTGGACTTTGCAACAGACTAGATCAGAGAAATTAAAAACAACTATCAGAAACCTTCTGGTATTCTTCAGAATTAGAATCTGGTTTATTTTCCCTGACTACGGTATGTCATGAAATTTGTTGTTTTGCAGCAGCAGTACAGTGCAATATAAAAAATAAACTATAAATTATAATAAGAAATATAATATATAAATCATTAAATAGTGCAAAAAGCAAAATACTTTATACTTTATTATCGCCAAACAATTGATACTAGAACGTACAATCATCACAGCGATATTTGATTCTGCACTTCCCGCTCCCTGGAGTACAATAATGAGGAAGTTTAATGTCCATTCATAAATCTGATGGTGGAGGGGAAGAACCTGTTCCTAAAATGTTGAGTGTGTGTCTTCAGGCTCCTGTAGTAACGAGAATAGAGCATGTTCTGGATAATGGGGGTCCTTAATGATGGGACACCCCGGATTGAAAACATTGTCTTTTAAAGATATCCTCAATAAAGGGAAGGTTCATGCCCATGATGGGGCTGACTGAATTTACAACATTCTGCAGTTTCTTCCCATCCTGTGCAGTGGCCCCTCCATATCAGGGCTTGTTTCATGTCTCCTGTTAGAGGAGTCGATGAGAAACAATACTGAGTCAATTACAATAGACAGAATATCAATAATTGGTTTCGACTGTCCTTTTGAGACTATAGTCAGTTTGGAAAGGGAGATACCTTCAGCAATTATATTTGCCAAGGAAATTATTTTGTACAGTAGTTAAAAGATCTCAGAGCTCACATTATAGAAAAAAAATCAATTTATTTTTAATCAAGCATGAAAGAAGATTCCTGATTCTCGGGTTAATTATATTTTTCTCTGCATTTAGTAACACAAGTCTTGCTGAAAGACACTACGATGAAAACTGTTCTCAAATATTCACCGAAACACACACAAAATGGTGGAAGAACTCAGTAGCATCCATGGAGGGCATTAAGTGGTCAACCCTTTGAACCAAGAGCCCGGCCTAAAGCGTTGACTTGTTTGTTCTCCTCCATAGATGCTGCCTGACACGATGAGTTCCTCCAACATTTTGTGTGCGTTACTCTGGATTTCCAGTGTGTGCAGAATCTTCTGTGTTTATCCTCTTAATTATCCACCTCCAGTTTGATTACAGTGATGACTTTCAACAAGATTTGTGGCTAAATAGTTTCATCAACCTGAAGCATGACCTCTGATGCTTTCTCCATAGATGCCGTCCAACCTGCTGAGCTCTTAAGGCAGTTGAAAATAAATTGTACTCCTAATACATGCAAAATTACCAAAACAAATATATTTATTTGCTGATAATCATTCTCTCTTACCAAGATTTTGCAGCTTTTCTATTTTCTACTCTGAAATTTTCAAAATGGAATTTGCTGAAACTGGTTTAAAAAACACTTAGAAAATAGGAAGCTGCACTTTTAATGGAGACAGAGAATGCTGACGAAGCTTACCAGGACAGGAAACAAATATAGAGGGAAAAAAACAGGGTTAATGGGTTGCAGTGGACGTCCCAGATAAACATGCGTTTGGCATGGAAGCCAAGCTATGAAAAGGACCAAAGAAAAGGCTAGCGATGAGCTGGAGAGATGATTATGCCACGTTTAATATTGTCCCAGAAAATAACTGTCTCATACTGAGTAAACACAAGAGATTCAGCAGATGCCGGAAATCCAGTGAAACACACATACAAATACTGGAAAAATTCAGCAGTTCAGGCAGCAGCAATTGACTGTCTGTTCCTATCCATAGATGCTACCTAACTAGTCAAATTCCTCCAGCATTTTGTGTGCATTGCTCTAGTACCGAGTCATGGGTTTAAATAAATCATTTACATGACTTCCATCTTTACTTTTTATGTCAGTTCCTTACAGACACAAATCATCCCCCCTTTCTTTAGTGTCATCCCCCCGCAACTGGCCAATTGTTAATGGTACAATTAAGAAGATGGTACAATTGTTAGAAACTGGTGACAAGTGAATCATTAAATGCTTGTCAAATCAAAGTTCAAAGTAAATTATTTTCAATGTACATATCTGTTACCATATACAACTTTGAGATTCATTTTCACAATGGAGGCAGCACCTATCAGAACGAGATACTGCTGATGATCTCTAGAACTTCCTCTTTCTTGGCATCAGGGATGATAGATGCAAAGACAGACAATTCCAGATTCATATGGGGTAAGGTGTAGAATTATCATGCTAACTTGAACTCTTTAAAGAGTGTCACTGTGGCCCCGAATAGGAAGCGATAGGTACTAAAGCCCCACTCGTCATATTTTCATTAAATCTCATCAGGTTACAATAATCATTCCGAGGCTGATGACCATTTGTTCCTTCCCATTTGTATGTGGAATAGCTGGACATAACCTTTGCCTTTTACAGGTGAATTAAAGTGCTTCCTAGCAAAGAAGATGGTTGAAGTGCACAACATGACCTCCCCTGACCTCTGGCAGGAAGGAGGTGAATCAGAGAATTCACCGTGCATGCTTGGAGCCCTTCCCATCATTTACTACAGCGGCCTGCTCTGTTTGGGCTTACCAGGTGAGTTCAAAGTTCATTCTTTTTAGGGCTTGGGAATTCACTCAGATTTATATTAAAACGTAGAGAGGCAATCAAATAATTTCAACAGCTACACTGTCAGTGTATGTAAATAAGTATTGTACTGTATATACACAAGCTGTAGATCTACTTGTACATACATTCAGTGGCCACTTTATTTGGTACACCTCTACTTAATTAAGTGGACATTGAGTGCACGTTTGTGTTCTTCTGCTGCTGTAGCCCATCCTCTTCAAGGTTCTACGCATGGTGCATTCAGAGATGCTTTTTTGCACACCACTGTTGCAATATGTGGTTGTTTGAGTTACTGTTGACTTTCTGTCAGCTTGAACCAGTCTGGCCTTTCACGTCTGCCCTCTCTCATTAACAAGGCGTTTTCACCCACAAGACTACTGCCCACTGGATTTTTTTTACTTCTGCGCACCAATTTTTTTTTTTTTGTTTTGCTTCTCACACCAGACTCTAGAGACTGCTATCTGTGGAAATCCCAGGACATCACCAGTTTCTGAGATACTCAAACCACCCAGTCTGGCGCCAATAATCATGCTACATTCAAAGTCACAGATCACATTTCTTCCCCATTCTGATGTTTGGTCTAAACAACAACTGAACCTCTTGACTATGTCTGCATGCTTTAATGCATTGAGTTGCTGCCACATGATTGGCTGATTAGATATTTGCATTAACGAGCAGGTGTACATGGGTACCTAATAAAGTGGCCACATTGAAGAGCGAGATGAATTACTCTATGCTAAAGGCACATTAGGAATTACCATTGGATTAAACTAAATTTAATCATTTCCTGTTTGACAGATATTTTACTTCTAACATATGCACCATGATTCATTCCTAGCAAGGCTTTATCTTATGTTTCTAAAACTAACTATTATTGCATGGGGAATGCAATATTGAGCCACACTCTTATCCAAATATGATTAGACGATCAAATATAGAAGTTCAAAAAAAACAATCAATGATGTGTAGTCAGCATTATCAAATGAAAATTTAGATCCACGATGTGAAAACACAATCTTTACATTGACACTCTAGGCAAGGTCAGTGAGTTCTTAACCTTTTGCAGAACGTAGGCTCTTTTACAGAAGACATGCAGAGCTTAAACAGAGTGTTTGTGCTTATGCAACGGTTCCTCACAGGCTGTCTCAGGAACTTTCTACAAATATAGCTGCATCACAGAGAGTAATTCAGCACATGGCACAATTCTTCCAGTGTGGTGATGGTCTTAATGTAACAATAGGTGTTCATAACTGATATTAAAAATCATAGAAAACAGGTTTCCAGTTGCAACAATGGAAAAGAAACAAAAATATCTTCAATCCAAAATGAACATATGAGAAAAAAAATTGCTTTAAAAGGATGAACTGAATCCGATGAATGAAGATGAGGGCGCAGTCCGATCCATGGAAAGGTGGGCACAGTTGGTAAACCAGGTGTAGTGAGAAGGTAGGTTACAGAGAAGCAGCAGTGTGAGTAGAAAGACAATGGCCTAAAGTTTTATCTAATGGCCTGTGACGGATGAAGACCTTGAACTGCTGGTAGGTAAATCAAGATTAAGACGAACAGGATTAATCGATCCAGACAAACAAGAACATACACTCAGTTTCCCCATTATTAGTTACATCTGCTCATTAATGCAAGTATCTAATCAGTCAATCACGTCGCGGCATCTCAATGCATGGAAGCATTGAGACATGGTCAAGAGGTTCAGTTGGTGTTCAGACCAAACATCACAATGGCGAAGAAAAGTGATCTAAGTGATTTTGACCGTGGAATCATTGTTGGTGCCAGACGGGGTGATCTGAGCACCTCAGATACTGCTGATCTCTGGGGATTTTCAGGTAGAACAGTCTCTGGGATTGACAGTGAATGGTGTGAATAACAAAAAAAAATCCAGTGAGCGGCAGTTCTGTGGGTGAAAACGGCTTGTTAATGAGAGAGGTCAGAGGAGAATGACCAGACTGGTTCAAGCTGACGGGAAGGTGACAGTAACTCAATTAACTACATGTTGCAACAGTGGCCTGCAGAAGAGCATCTCTGAAAGCACAACACATTGAACTTTGAAGTGGATGAACTACAACTGCAGAAGACTACCAAAAAAACCCTCAGAGGCCACTTTATCAGGTACAGGAGGTACCAGTGGCCACTGAGTGTAGGTACATCTATGCACTCAAGCATAAATTCATAAAGAGGAGGCAAGGACTGGGAAAGAAATTCTGACTCCAGCCATTAGGGGAGATAGTTTAAACAACACAACAGAATTTGTGCAATAATATCATCTGATGAGCCCTACATTTAGAAACATAGAAACAGAAAATAGGTGCAGGAGTAGACCATTCAGCCCCTCGAGCTTGCATTGCCATTCAGTACGATCATGACTGATCATCCAACTCAGAAACCTGTATCTGCCTTCTCTCCATACCCCCTGATTCCTTTAGCCACAAGGGCCTTATCTAACTCCCTCTTAAATATAGCCAATGAACTGGCCTCAACTGTTTCCTGTGGCAGAGAATTCCACAGATTCACCACTCTCTGTGTGAAGAAGTTTTTCCTCATCTCGGTCCTAAAAGGCTTCCCCTTTATCCTCAGACTGTGACCCCTTGTTCTGGACTTCCCCAACATCAGGAACAATCTTCCTACATCTAGCCTGTCCAATCCCTTTAGAATTTTATATGTTTCAGTAAGATCCCCCCTCAATCTTCTAAATTCCAGACAGTATAAGCCTAGCCGATCTAGTCTTTCATCATATGAAAGTCCTGCTATCCCAGGAATCAATCTGGTGAACCTTCTTTGTACTCCCTCTATGGCAAGAATGTCTTTCCTCAGATTAGGGGACCAAAACTGCACACAATACTCCAGGTGTGGTCTCACCAAGGCCTTGTACAACTGCAGTAGTACATCCCTGCTCCTGTACTCGAATCCTCTTGCTATGAAGGCCAGCATACCGTTCGCCTTTTTCACCGCCTGCTGTACCTGCATGCCCACTTTCAATGACTGGTGTATAATGACACCCAGGTCTCATTGCACCTCCCCTTCTCCTAATCGGCCACCATTCAGATAATAATCTGTTTTCCTGTTCTTGCCACCAAAGTGGATAACCTCACATTTATCCACATTAAATTGCATCTGCCATGAATTTGCCCACTGACCTAATCTATCCAAGTCACCCTGCATCCTCTTAGCATCCTCCTCACAACTAACACTGCCGCCCAGCTTTGTGTCATCCGCAAACTTGGAGATGCTGCATTTAATTCCCTCATCTAAGTTATTAATATATATTGTAAACAACTGGGGTCCCAGCAGTGAGCCTTGCGGTACCCCACTAGTCATTGCCTGCCATTCTGAAAAGGTCCCGTCTATTCCCACTCCTTGCTTCCTGTCTGCCAACCAATTCTCTATCCACATCAATACCATACCCCCAAAAGAATGTCAGAATGATTTTAAGGTATTAGAACTAAAAGATAATTTGAGAAAAATCTGAAGTGTTCAGTCGATCATTTAAATCCTGCAGGAGATATGCAATACCGAAGAGTTACATGATTTGACGTGAGTTGGAGAAGTTGACCCGGTGGGCACTCTGGCAGAAACTACAAGGTTCTACTAAATGGAGTTAAGAGATGACAGCTCTCTCAGGTCAAGGAGTAGATGTAATATCAAAATAACTTGTGTCAATAGTGGAGACAAAACCTGTAGATAGGTTAAATTGATGATTACTATGAAGATAATGAATTACTATTCCTTTTCAAGAATGAAAATAGCCCTGCTTATATAAATAAATGATTTACATGAATGATGTATACACTAAGATGTATGTAATTTAGTAAATTGGTTTACTATTGTCTCATGTACTCAGAATGAGAATCAGATTTAATATCACCAGTATCTGTTAAGAAATTTGTTGTCTTTGCAGCAGCAGTACTATACAATACATAAATAATAATAAAAGTGGTACAGTCAAAGCAATTGATCTATATGAACGTGGTGTAAAATAATCCACTCCAATGGTGTATTGAAATACGGCAAGGTAAAGCAATAAAACAGTACAGAATAAAGTTTTACAATGACAGAGACAGTGCAATGCAGATAGACAATCTGGTGCAAGAGCATCATGAGGTAAAGTGTGAGGTCAAGATTTCAGCCAAGCAAACTCATCCCTAAATTCCTCGACCTGGGACACAACACCTCCCTTTGCAACTGGACCCTTGACTGACTGACCAACAGGCTGCAGTCGGTAAGGATAGACAGCAACACCTCTGTCACGACTATCCTCAACGTCAGTATCCCACAAGGCTGCATCCTGAATCCCCCCACCACCCCCCTCTGTACTCCCTGAAGACTCATGACCATGTGCCCTGCCTGCTCTGTCTACATCTATACCAGGCATTCCCAACCTTTTTTTATACCGTGGACCCGTACCATTAACCAAGGCATCCATGGACCCCAGGTTGGGAACCACTTATCTATATGATTGAAGATGACATTACCACAGTGGGCTGTATCTCAAGTAATGATGAGCTGGAGTACAGGAAGGAGATCGAGAGCCTAGTGACCTGGTGTCATCAACCTTTCCCTGAATGTCAGAAAAACAAAAGAGCTGGTCGTTGACTTCAGGAAGGGGGCAGAGTGCACATGCTCCTGTTTACATCAATGGTGCTGAGGTCAGAAGGCTTGAGAGCTTCAGGTTCCTCAGGGTGAACATAACCAACAGCCTGTCCTGGTCCACCTGCAATGACGTCAAGGCCAGGAAAACTCGCCAACACCTCTACTTCCTCAGGAGGCTAAATAAATTTGGCATATACCTCGAACCTTCACCAATGTTTATGGATGCATGTTGAAAAGATTCTCTCTGGTGCATCATGACTTGATCTGGCAGCTGCTTTCTCTCTCTGTGACCACAAGAACCCCAGAGAGTTGTGGACACAGCTCTGCACATCACGGAAACCAGCCTCCCCTCCGTGGACTCTGTCTACACTTTGCTGCTTCTGTAAGGCAGCCAACATAATCAAAGACCTTAACCACCCCAGACATTCTCTCGTCTGCCCCCTCCCATTGGACAGACAATACAAAAGCCTGAAAGTATGTACCAGCAGACTCAGGAACCGCTTCTCTCTTGTTGTTATAAGACTATTCTACAGTTCCCTAGTAGGATAAGATGTGGAAGATGCTGTATAAATACAGGCCTTTTTTTTAGATGTATGTCTGATTTTGATTTCATGGCATTACCAAGTTATCCATTATCTCTCAGTTTGAGGTAGTTCTATCTGCATGTTACATTAAATCAGGGGTTCCCAATCTGAGGTCCACAGAACCTTCAATTAATTGTAAAGATCGATCATCATCATCATCATCAACAGGTGCTGTGCCCAGTTTGAGCTTTGACTGCCATGGCCCACACACTCCTGTTTCGGGTCAAGTGGATCAATTCATTGGTATTCATTTCCAGTTCTCTGGCTGCTGTCTCCGTCATCATTTGTCTTTGCCTTCCTCTTGCTTTCTTCCCTTCAATCTTTCCCATAATTACCGTGCATTCTAACTCCTCTTTCCTAATCACATGTCCAATGAAGTTATGTTGCCTTTTTATGATCTCATACATTATTTCTCTGTTCATGGCATCCTTGTTAGATATTCATTTCGTCCATGATATTCTTTGCATCCTCCTCAAAAACTACACCTCTGCTGCTACAATTCGTTTCCTCATGTTACTAGATATTGTCCAACATTCTGAGCCATATAACATAACTGGATAAACGTAACATTTCAGTACTCTGAGGCAGGTTGGATCCATACATTAAAAAAAGGCTGGGAACCCCTGCATTAAATGAAGTTGCATATTTTCAAGCTATTAAAAACAGACAAAAAGAGTTGCAGTATTTTTTTAAATAGTTTGAACACAGGATGTGGACATTGCAGGCTACGCCAGCATTTATCGTCTGTCCCCAATTGCCTCTGATTTAAAGAGTCAACCACGTTGGTGTCCTGCTTGAAATGTCGACTATTTACTCTTTTCTGTAGATGCTGCCTGACCTGTTCAGCTCCTCCAGCATTTTGTGTGTGTTGCTTTGGATTTCCAGCATCTGCAGATTTTCTTGTCTTTGTGAACCATGTTGGTGTCCCTCAAGACACACCTGGTCTCCTTGAACCAGATGGGATTTTACAGCAATCCCGTCATTGTATAGTTATGGTTCCTATTGCTTATACAGTGAATTTTTAAAATCTGATTAATTTAGTAAGCCAATTTCAAATTTCCCATTGTGAGATTCAAACTCGCAATTCTGGAGCAATGATCCAAAACTCTGGCTGCTAGCCTGGTGATTTTACCTCCAGCTGATTAAAAGTGCAAGAGGTTCTACAGGTGCTGGAAAGCCAGAACAACACACATAAAGTGCTGAAGGACTTAGCAGATCAGTCTGCATGGATGGAGAGGAATAAAGGGGAGATGTTTCAGGTGGAGACCCTTCATCGACATTGGGCTGCTGAGTTCCTTCAGCATTTTGTGTGTTTAGCTCCAGCAGTTTGGTTATTGTGTCAGATTCTGCATCTGTAGTCCCTTGTGTCTCGACACTACATCCAATATCCATTTGATAGCTTGTGTTTGTCAAAAAGAGAAAGGGCATAAATTAATCATAAAGACCATTCAAGGGGAAATTAAGGAAACCATTGTTTCACATAGACATGATTAGATTGTGGACTTCTTGGTTGCAGTGAGGGAAGGTGAGCTGCATATACTATTAAAATGATGGACTATGTAAAAGAGGATAGTTAACACACTAATTCAGTGGCCACGTTATTTGGTACCTCCTGTAATTAATAAAGTGGCCACTGAGTGTATATACATGGTCTTCTACTGCTGTAGCCCATCCGCTTCAAGGTTTGACGTGTTGTGCATTCAGAGATGCTCTTCTGCACACCACTGTTGTAATGCATGGTTATTTGAGTTACTGTCACCTTCCTGTCAGGTAGAACCAGTCTGGCCTCTCTCATTAACAAAGTATTTTTGCCACAGAATGTTTCTTTGTTTCTCGCGCCATTCTCTGTAAACTCTAGAGACTAGTATATGAGGCTCCGGAGGGTTCCTGTGCTGTGGAAGACGTCCTGCCTTGTCCCTGTGCCGAAGACACCGCACCCCAATGGCCTCAATGACTACAGACCAGTGGCATTGACCTCCCACATCATGAAGACCCTGGAGAGACTTGTTCTGGAGCTGCTCCGGCCTATGGTCAGGCCACACTTAGATCCCCTCCAGTTCGCCTACCAGCCCCGACTAGGAGTTGAGGATGCCATCGTCTACGCCCACCTGGACAAGCCAACGAGCACTGTGAGGGTCATGTTTTTTGACTTCTCCAGTGCGTTCAACACCATCCCCCCTGCTCTGCTGGGGGAGAAGCTGACAGCGATGCAGGTGGATGCTTCCCTGGTGTCATGGATTCTTGATTACCTGACTGGCAGACCACAGTACGTGTGCTTGCAACACTGTGTGTCTGACAGAGTGATCAGCAGCACTGGGGCTCCACAGGGGACTGTCTTGTCTCCCTTTCTCTTCACCATTTACACCTCGGACTTCAACTACTGCACAGAGTCTTGTCATCTTCGGAAGTTTTCGGATGACTCTACCATAGTTGGATGCATCAGCAAGAGAGATGAGGCTGAGTACAGGGCTATGGTAGGAAACTTTGTCACATGGTGTGAGCAGAATTATCTGCAGCTTAATGTGAAAAATACTAAGGAGCTGGTGGTAGACCTGAGGAGAACTAAGGCACCAGTGACCCCTGTTTCCATCCAGGGCGTCAGTGTGGACATGGTGGAGGATTACAAATACCTGAGGATACGAATTGACAATAAACTGGACTGGTCAAGGAACACTGAGGCTGTCTACAAGAAGGGTCAGAGCCATCTCTATTTCCTGAGTAGACTGAGGTCCTTTAACATCTGCCGGACGATGCTGAGGATGTTCTACGAGTTTGTGGTGGCCAGTGAGATCATGTTTGCTGTTGTGTGCTGGGGCAGCAGGCTGAGGGTAGCAGACACCAACAGAATCAACAAACTCATTCATAAGGCCAGTGATGTTGTGGGGATGGAATTGGACTCTCTTACGGTGGTGTCTGAAAAGAGGATGCTGTCTAAGTTGCATGCCATCTTGGTCAATGTCTCCCGTCCACTACATAATGTACTGGGTGGGTACAGGAGTTCATTCAGCCAGAGACTCATTCCTCCGAGATGCAACACAGAACGTCATAGGAAGTCATTCCTGCCTGTTGCAATCAAACTTTACAACTCCTCCCTTGGAGGGTCAGACACCCTGAGCCAATAGGCTGGTCCTGGACTTATTTCATAATTTAATATTACTATTTAATTATTTATGGTTCTATTACTATTTATTATTTATGGTGCAACTGTAACGAAAACCAATTTTCTCTGGGATCTATAAAGTATGACTATGACTATGACTATGACTAAAATCCCAGGAGATCAACAGTTTCTCAGATACTCAAACCACCCCATCTGGCACCAGCAATCATTCTAGGGTCAAAGTCACTTGGATCACATTTCTTCCTCATTCTGATGTTCTCTTTGAACAGCAACTGAACCTTTTGACCATGTCTGCAGAATTTTATGCATTGAGTTGCTGCCATACGATTGGCTGATTAGATATCTGCATGAATGAGTGGGTGTGCAGGTGTACCTAATAAAGTGGCCATTGAGTATCTATGGTCAAGGCAAAGAAGTGAGGCAAGGTAGTTCCTGTATGGTAGAACGTGGGTATACCACAGAGGAATAAAATGATCTGATTCCAGACTCGATAACGCTGTGACTTCAATCATGTGGCAAATGATATGTCCCTAGTAACAGTAATGCTGACTCCTGAGTTCCAACACTTCTCTTGAATGAATTTAGTTATTCACATCCTGCATAGAAAGGAATGGGGGCGGAGGCAGGAGAAGGAGCCTTCCGTCTAGCTCCAGGTCACTGACCATCTCCTGACACATTAACCAAATGCTGGTGAATAGGGGGAAATAACAGCTCATGGATCTTGAGATCTTGACCATAAGACATAGAAGCAGAATTAGGACATTTGGCCCATTGCGTCTGCTCCCTGATTCTGACATGGCAGGTTTATTATCCCTCTCAACCTCATTCTCAGACAGACGGTGGTGTAGTGGCATCAGTACTGGACTTTGAGGCAAATGTACAGTTCGATTCCGGCCATTTCCTTGCACACTTGGTTGAGTGTCAAGCTAGCAACTCTGCCTCGTAAAAAAAACAGTAAAATGCTACAGAAGCAGCAAAAGTGCTGCCCATTGGTCTACAAGACTTGATAAGGAAGCAACAACCCCATTCTCCTGCCTTCTCCCCATAACATTTGATGCCTTTACTAATTAAGAACATATCAACCTCCGCTTTAAATATACTCAATGACTTGGCCTCCACAGATGCCTGAGGCAATGAATTCCACACCTCTGGCTGAAGAAATTCCTCCTCATCTCTGTCCTAAAGGGACAACTCTATAGTTATAACGTATCTACAATACTTCCATTGAATTGCATATAATTTTCACACTTGCTTCTTTGCACCCAAACTCTGGACACCCAGAATGAATGTTAAACAGCATAGTCTGGTTTTCAATTAACTGCTGTTCACAGCACCAGGAAACTATTTTGCAGGGCTGCATTTTAAATTTAATCTACAATCCATGTTCAGGTCTGAAGATTGGTTGCTGAAGTTAACATCTTGCTCCATAGCCTAGTTCCAGAGTAGGTCCTAACAGCTCCAAATCTCTTTTATGCCATGGACCAATATTATTAAGCAAGGTTTCTGTGGACTCCAGGTTAAGAACCCCTGACTTAAACCCTTTCAATATTCAATAGGTTTCAATGAGATACCTCCTCATTCTTTGAAAGTTCTTCTTTCTTCTAAAGTGTGGGGTGGGGGGGGGGGAACAGGAGAAAGAGTCCTCAGTCTAACCCTGTTGACTTCTTCCTGACATATTAACCACATGCTGGTGCAGGGTTCGAACAGCGAGATCCAGACAGTCACCTGTCTGGGTAGGAGTCCTTGTTGACTCAGGGGTGAATAACAGTTCCTGGATCTCGAGGCCTAAAACGCTCCTGATGTGAGGCCATTTCACAGTAAGTGGGTTGCAGAGCATCATGTATTGATCCTGTCAATTCACGTGGATGAGTGTGGATGTTTCTGAACGAGGGTGCCAGGAGAGTGATCACAAACAAGAACCATGCTCATTATTCACACTGCTTAACCCAGGATCACTGAAACCAATGCAAGCCCTGGGCAAAGCCAACTGAATGATTATCAACACTCCACCAAGTTCCTCCAGGTTGGTTCCTCATGTGCTAAACCTTGTTGAGCTGTGGAAGATCTTATAATTACACTCAGTGGCCACTTTATTAGGTACCTCCTTGTAAAAGGCCATTGAGTGTACTTTCATGGTCTTCTGCGAATATAGCCCATCTGCTGCAAAGTTTGAAGTGTTGTGCATTCAGAAATGTTCTTCTGCACACCCTGTTGTATTGTGGGAGGAAACTGGCACACCCAGAGGAAACCTATGCGGTCATGGGGAGAATGTAGAGACTTCTTACAGGCGGCGGCGGGAAAGATTGCTGGTGCCGTAAAGGAAGTGTGCTAACCACCAGGTTATCGTGCTCACCCTAATGCAGTGAGAGTAAAACGTCAGGAACACTGCGAGTGAGAAAGATCTGATGAGCACAGGGAGAGTGGAACAGCTGGGGGAGTGTTGTGAGAGGGTAACGTCTGGGGCACTGAGGTAATGAAACATCTGGAGAACGTGGTGAGATTGAGACACCTGGGGACTTAGTGAGACACTGAAGAAACACAATGAATGTGAAAATCATTGTAATGGAGTGAGGATAAGCTTATTGTGATCTCGACTTCTTAATATCATTGTAATAAACTAGCAATACACTTAGTCCCCATTTTATTAGGTACACTTAATTTAGTAGGGAACCGATCATGATCTTCTGCTGCTGTAGCCCATCTACTTTGAGGTTTGAAGTGTTGTGCATTCAGGGATGCTCTTCTGCACACCGCTGTTGCAACCCGTGGTTATCTGAGTTATTGTCACCTTCCTGTCAGCTTGAACCAGTCTGGCCATTCTCTCATTAACAAGACACTTTCACCCACAGCTCACTGGATATATTTTGTTTTTCTCACCATTCACTGTTGTGCATAAACATCCCAGAAGATCAGCAGTTTCTGAAATACTCAAACCACCCCATCTGGCACCAACAATCATTCCACAGTCAGTCACTTAGATCACAGTTCATGGCATGACCAAATGGCAGAGCAGATTCAATGGGCCGAATGGTCTCATCCTGTTCCTAAGTCTTATGGTCTTATTACATAGGTCAAAACAAGGCAAACATTTCCTGTATCTTTACTCTTAAGGATCAGGTGTTTGTTTGTTCATAGCTGTTTAAACTGCATCCTTCATGGCTCACACAAGTACCAAACATCAGAAATATGTTCCAAAAGTAAATTTAATATTCCTCAATCCAGCTGTAGTGAACTGAGGACCACAGACACAGCAAAAGACAAATGCATTACTTGCTGGATATCAACATTGTGATATAGGTCATGGGGATGTGAAATTTTAATACAGACCAAGAGGACAATTTCTTCACACTGCTGTCCAGGGACAACAATAAATATTGGAAAACATTATTGAAAATGTTGCTTCCAAGTTGGGGCTTTGGGATGTGTTGATGCTGTGAGCTGTTTTTAATCAATAAACAATGTGTCAGAACAGCTAGCGCTGATTTCAGTGCCCATTGAGTTAGATTGAAGCCTAGAGCAAGGAGCCTTTGACACAGTAAATGAGCAGAAGGGTGCCCTGTAGTGCAGAACACGCAGAATAAATCCAAAGATCATATCATGTTCCAGGACCTGACAAATACCTCGCCACTTCCTGTTTTCACTCTGTACATGGTTGCATACTTGCAAAACACAGCTATGTTGAAGAGCTTGGCTCTGAAGTTAACTAATTAGGTTCTGTGGTTTGTATCAATTTGAGGATTTTAAGTAATTTCTTTAATGATGCAATGACGCAGAGTTTCTGATGCTGGACTGGTACCCATGACAGTGAACATAATGGATTCCCATTAGAGAAACTGGGAATTTAAATCAATCAAGAATTAAGAAGCTGCTGTCAGTAATGATGAACGGGAAACCAATGGATTGTAAAAACCACTCGGACTCCTGTGTTTTCTTTGGTTTAGTTTAATGTTTTGAAGTTACAGAACATACCAGTGGTGCCTTGGGATTGAGGAGGTGTTTGAGGGTAAAAAAGCCAGATAGAAAGAGCTGGTAGAGCATTGCCAGAGATAGGGGTGGAGGGCAAGTTGTGAGCCTATAGAAGTGAGGTGAGGCAGTTTTGTTGGCTGTTCTCTCTGCAGAAGTAACTCGCTCCTTGGCATTATGGGGGCTGCAAAGAAAAGAGCCGTGAGGACCATCATGATCAAGGGGTGTGACCGTGGACAAATGCTTCTGGGACGCAAGCTGGGGCCTGATCAACCCTGGCTGGGTCAATCTGGATGAGAGTGTCTGATGCTGAAA
The DNA here is from genome assembly GCF_963921235.1 of Mobula hypostoma. Classification (NCBI taxonomy): domain Eukaryota; kingdom Metazoa; phylum Chordata; class Chondrichthyes; order Myliobatiformes; family Myliobatidae; genus Mobula; species Mobula hypostoma. The sequence goes on along the minus strand of NC_086118.1, from coordinate 48,537,028 downwards.
GGCCCAAAACACCCGATGATCCCAGGTTACACTACTGATGACGTGTCCTAGGATGTACCTCAGCATCACGGAATGAAAAATCACGGGAATAAACACTGAATAATGATCAGATTCATACCCTAGTGACTTACTGAATAATCTTTGAAGATCAACGTTCTTCCATAAAAAAAGATTTCCTCAGAAGATGAGCTGAATGGAAGAAAACCTATGTCAGGATTTAGTTTATGTGGATGGTGCAAAGAGTGGATTTATCGGACTAAAGTTCCTTTTCTTTTGTTCTTTGAGGCAATAAATTGTTAAATATTTCAAGTGAATAGCAAAACCAATGTGCCAAATGAAATTCGGATAACATAAGCGTTTTACTCAAGAGACTGTCAAAATTAAGTATTTTAACCCTGATACAATCATCCCCTATGGTGCTTTGGATTTATTAGCGATTATGAGAATCCTTGTATTTAGCACATTAATTACAAAGACAATTATTCTGAAGATTGCAATTCACTCAACCGTCCCTGCTTAAAGGGGTGGTATTAATCTCCCACTAGACATCGTTAATGGGACCGCGGAGACATATATCAGAGGCCTGCTGAGAGGCATTGACTGAAATAACTGCACACCTCAGCAGCACAGACACAGTAGACGACTCAACACGATGTCAGAGCAAATTGTAAATCATGGAGGGTGCACGCTGGAAAGGGCGGGAGATGTGAGCAAGCGAAGAGAAATGCTTATTAGAAACAATAAGGTTGGACTGCGAGTTCTGTGAATGATGAAAGAGTGGGAGACTGCAAGCAAGGTTTTAAATGAGAGAAACAATCAACGGCTGGCAGCGAGAGAGGTTCGTTCTCATTAAGCACACACGCAAAGAAGTCTGGATGGATTAAGTCAGGGAAAGTTTTGAATAGGAAACTGTGTAAAGTGGAATCTCACCATTTGCAAGTAGTGAAAAGAGTCATAGACCCACCACAGCACAGAAACAGGCCCTTTGGCCCATCTAGTCCATGCCGAACTATTAATTGGCCAAGTCCCATCGACCTGCACCCTGAGAATAGCCCTCCATACCCCTCCCATCTACAAACGTATATCCCCATCTTAAGTGCTGAAATTCAACCCACAACCACCACCTGCGCTGGCAGCACATTCCACACTCTCAACACCCTCTGAGTGAAGAAGTTCCCATCGTGTTTCCCTTAAACATTTCACCTTTCACCCTTAACCCAGGACCTCTTGTTCTAGTCCCACCCACTCAACCTCAGTGGAAAAAGCCTGTTTGCTTTAACCCTATCTATACCCTCATAATTTTGAATTTTGAATACCTCTATCAAATCTCTCCTCTTTCCCCTACGCTTCAGGAAATACAGTCCTAATCTATTCAACCTGTCCCAAAAAAACTCAGTTCCTCAAGTCCTGGCAACACCTTAAAAAATTTCTCTTCACCCTTTCAATATTAATATCTTTCCTGTAGGTAGATGACCTAAACTGTAAACAGTGCTCCAAATTACGCTTCACCAACATCTTCTACAACTGTAACGTAACATTCCATCTCCTGTACTCAAATCTTTGATTTACGAAGGCCAATCTGCCAAAAGCTCTCCTTATGGCCCTGTTTACCTGTGAATATGGGGTGTCCTGTTATCATCTTCAATTTAAGAAATGCCTACTGTTGTATCACCTATCCTTCTTGCTGGCTTTATTGCCTATACCAGATACAGTGAAAAGCTTCTAGACCATAAGACATAGGAGCAGAATTAGACCATCTTGCCCTTCGAATCTGCTCCACCATTCAACCATGGCTGATCATTTTTTTCTATCTCCTCCTCAACCCCAGTTCCCGGCCTTCTCCCTGTAACCTTTGATGCCATGTCCAATCAAGAACATATCAACCTCTGCCTTAAATACACCGAACAACCTGGCCTTCACAGCTGCCTCTGGCAACAAATTCCACAATTTCACCACCCTTTGGCTAAATAAATTTCTCCGCATCTCTGTTTTAAAAGGGTGCCCCTCTATCCTGAGGCTGTGCCCTCTCGTCCTAGACTCCCCACCATGGAAATCATCCTTTCCACATCTACTCTGTCTAGGCCTTTCAACATTCAAAAAGTTTCAATGAGATCATCCCTCATCCTTCTGAATTCCAGTGAGCACAGGCCCAGAGCCATCAAATGTTCCTCATATAATAACCCCTTCATTCCTGGAATCAACCTTGTGAACCTCCTCTGGACCCTCTCCAATGCCAGCACATCTTTTTTAAGATGAGGAGCCCAAAACTGTTCACAATACTCAAGGTGAGGCCTCACCAGTGCCTTTTGTTCTGCATGCATCCACACTGATAAAGGATCAACGTTATTCACCACATAGCTCGGGTGCCTAAGACCTTTGCACAGTACTGTAGTAATTTTATGTATTGCACTCTACTGCTGCCAAAAAAAAAACAAATTTCATGATGTATGTGAGGGATGATCCTGATTCTGATATGGGCCTCTATTGTGGACTAAGAGTGGGAACGGGGCAGGGAGAGGGGAATCATGGTTGGGAAAAGGGAACGGAGAGGGGAACGATGGTTGGGAAAAGAAGAAGGGAGAGGGAAGAGAGGAGGGAGTGGGAAACAGCAGAGAGACATTCTGTAATGATCAATAAACCAATTGTTTGCAATCAAATGACCTTGCTTAATGTCTCAGGGCTGGGTGTATCTGTACCCATGCCCGTCCCTACCCTGGCACTTCATCTCTGCCACTTATCCCACACCTTCCTGGCTATTCCCAACATCCTTTGCTCCCACTGGATTTACAAATTTGCTCTCTGCTCCACGTTGACAAATGCAAAAGTCTGAAGCATCCTAGCTAGATTTTTGCACAGTACTGTTGATGCACTATCAATTACTCCAAAAGACTGGAAGTAGAGTAAATACTGAAAGGCTTTTATTAGCAGTAAAATGTGACCTCGACCATGCTGAGTATCTGCCCCGGACTGAGGGAGGAGCAGTGACACAATTGCCTTTGTTCAGGGGTCTGTGGGAGGAGCCACAGGAGCAGTCAGCAGAGGGGCGTGTCCAGGCAGGTAACCCAGTTACAACCTATATACATGCTTTACCACAACTGTACATGTATTAAGAAATTGCTGTGGTGTGTTGGTGCGACATACAACAAAAGAGCAACAACATTGAACAATTATGAAGATCGTGCCATGCATAATTACATTACGGTAGTAAAAGGAAAACTGAATGCAGAATTTTATATTGCAGTTGTAGAGAGGGTACAGTGCAGCTAGGCAAATAAAGTACAAAGGCCACTACAAGGTAGATTGGGAGATCCAGAGTTCAATCATTCATCTTATGAGAAGTCTATTCAAGAGTCTGAAAACAGTGAGATAGAAACTGTCCTCCGGTCTGGTGGTACTTGCTCTCAAACTGCTGCTCAGTAGGAGAGTGGAGAAGTGAGACTGACTGAGTGAGAGGGGCCCTTGATAATTGGTTTAATACTGTCACATGCACTGGGGAAACTGCAAAAAGCTTTTGCTTGCATATCATCTGGACAGATCACTCTGAACATAGTTACATTGAGGTAGTAAAAGAGGAAAACTTTGCAAACTATAGTGCAATGTGCAGAGAATTACAGAGCAGGTAGACAACTAAAATGTACGGGCCACAAAGAGGTAGATCAGGAAAACAAAGAGTTTATTCTTTAGTACATGAATGGTCTGTTCTAGAATCTGATAACAGTGGGATAGAAGTTGTCTTTTAGCCTGGTGGTTCATACTCCTGGGCTTTTGTATCTTCTGCCCAATGGGGGGAGGGAGGAGAAGAGTGAATAAGGTATAAGATATAGGGTTAGAATTAGGCCATTTGGCCCATCAAGTCTGCTCCACTATTTCATCATGGCTGATCCATTTCCCACTCAGCACCATTCTTCTGCCTTCTCCCTGTATCCCTTCATGCCCTGATGAGCAAGAATCTATCAGCCTCTGCCTTAAATATACCCAATGACTTGGCTTCCACAGTGGCCTGTGGCAACGAATTCCACAGATTCACCACCCTCTGGCTAAAGAAATTCCTCCTCATCTCCGTTCTAAAAGGGCGCCCCCTCCCCTCCCCATTCTGAGGCTGTGTCCTCGGGTCTTAGACTCTCCAACCATATGAAACATCCTCTCCATATCCACTCCATCAAGACTTTCACCATTCGATAGGATGCAATGAGGTCACCCTTCATTCTTCTGAATTCCAGTGAGTAGAGGCCCAGAGCCATCAAACGTTCCTCGTATGATCAGGGTGGGAAAAGGTGAACTGGTTACCAAGGTGTTTGAAGTGGCATTAATAACTGCTATAATAATATGCTATATAAGTTAGTTAAAGTCTGTCCCAAGCCTTGTGGCCCATCAGGCCGATGCTTCTGCCAGTTTCTGTGGCGTAAAGCGACTGAGAGTACGAGACTCCCCCCACCCTCCCCCCAGATAGGATGCCAGTCTATCGCGAGGTTAAGCCCCAGCATTTGCCGGTACCCATTTTCAGCAGGGTGGACTGGAGCAGTGTGTGGTTAAATGCCTTGCTCAAAGACACAACACGCTGCCTTGGCCGAGACTCGAACCCACAACCTTCAGATCGTGAGCCCAACAACCTAACCACTTGGCCATGCGCCACCTAATATGCCATATATTATCTGTTAAATTATATTAAAACATGGTTCTATGAGGGGTGTAGACAGGGTAAATGCAAGCAGGCTTTTTTCCATTGAGGTTGGGTGAGACTAGACTAGAGGTCATGGGTTAAGAGTAAAGATGAAATGTTTAATGGGAACTTGGGGACCATCTTATTCACTCAGATGGTGGTGAGAGTGTGAAACGAGCCACCAGTGCAAGCAGAGGATGCGGTTTCACTTCAACATTTAAGAGAAATTTGGATAGGTACATGCATGAGGAGGGTATGGGGGGGAGCTATGGATTGGGTATAGGTTGACGAGACTAGGCAGATAATAGTTCAGCACAGACTAGATGGGCCAAATGGCCTGATTATGCGCTATAGTGTTCTATGATCAGGGTCCCATGAATGGTTAGCTGTGATCTTGGTGAATGGCCAAACAGGCTCGAAGGCCAGAATGGTCTCCCCCTCTTCCGGGTACCTGTGTTCTTATGCTTCAGAGGAAAATGGAAATCTGTGAGGTTACATGAAGGTAGTAAATTTAAAAAAATCAAACAGCGTGCAGAGTATCGCGTTACAGTTACAGTGTGCCATGGTAGTGCAGTGTGACGTTATGACAGCTCGGGGCTTTCCGGAATTCAGAGTTCAGTCTGGCCCCGTTCTGTAAGGAGTCTGTATGTCCTCCCTGTGGAATGCAGGGGTTTACCCCGAGTGCTCTAGTTTCTTTCCACAGACTCACTGTGGCGGGAAATCAGAGCACCCGGGGAGGTTAATAAGTCATTGAAATAGTTCTGTGATTGGGTTAGGGTTAATTGAGTTTGCTGGGGGTTGCTGGGGCAGCATGGCTCAAAGGGACAGAAGGGCCTACCTCAGGCTGTATCACTAATAAATAAAGTGCAGTTTTACCTATGTAACGCTCAGGGCTGTCGGCACGTGTTTATCTAGGGAAAACCCCGTCTGCCCGCCAAACCGTGTCTCACGGTTGCGTAGTTGCTGTGTAATGCCACCTGGTACAAACTCGCACATCAAATATCAGACAGCACACAATGTACGATTTACAGATTACACTTTATAGATCTTATCGGAACTATGTAATTAACAGAGATACAATATAAAAGGAAAGTAAAAGGCGCCAAACTTATCAAAGTTCAACCACTTCGTGCACAACCGTTGGAGCTCAATTCATGGGGTCTTCGTTCCACCATTCGATCCCCTCCGACCCCCTCGACCCACCACCTGGGACCAACCACGGTGGTCGACCAGAGCGTGTCCAGCACGTCCTTCCTCTTCGGTTCTCCTCCCGAAAAAACCCGCGCACTTACCCAGGTTCCCATACATACAGATAGGATAACATAGCTTGCATTGGTTAGTTCCTCCGTTATCTATAACTATAACCCAAACATTTCAGCTACAGAGAACAATACCTCATAGTTAACATTGCAAAGAAGCCATTTCATTATTACACTTCAGAGGAGCCATTTTATAATTAGTAGTTACCAGTTAACATGACAGTTAATATTACTGAGAAGCCTACACCTACGGTATTCAAATGAAGAGCTACTAACATGCTCAAAATGCCGGACTGATGAAAGTTCTCAGCCCGGAAACGTCAACTGTTTATTCTCCTCTGCTGCCTGATCTGCTGAGTTGTGTGTGTTGCTCTGGATTTCTGGTATCTGCAGAATCTCCTGCGTTTATAAAAATGTCTGAGTTTAAATTTTTTTGTAGCACCCTAACATAAATTCTGGTAGGAATGAAAGTGCACTATTCTTTACCCATTCCACACAAAATTGTTCAATATATTGGCTTAAAGGGAAAGAAATTTTTATCCTGTTGAAATGAGTCATGTATTTGTTCCTAACGACATAGAGGACAACAGAATCTCCTGTATTTATGACTTGCCAGTAACATGCCACATTTTTTTCTTTCAGTGAATATTCTGAACGTAATTGTCCTCTCCCATCTGGCCATCAAGACACAGAAATCCTCCTACCGCTACCTTCTCTCTCTCTCTGCTTCCGACATCCTCACTCAGTTCTTCATCATCTTTATCGGCTTCATCCTAAAGACGGCTATTCTCCAGCGCAAGATCCCTGACCCACTGGAGCACACAATCAGCGTCCTGGAATTTGCGGCCAATCACGCTTCCATCTGGATTACAGTGGTGATGACGATCGATCGGTATTATGCCCTTTGTCACCCCCTGAGATACCGCATGGTGTCATACCCAGAACGTACCCACAGAATAATAGCAATGGTCTTTGCAATGGCTTTAATCACGGGCATCCCGTTTTACTGGTGGTCTGATATGTGGCGAGTCAGTAACCCACCCACCGTTTTGGACCAAGTTCTGATATGGATCCATTGCTTCATTATCTACTTCATTCCGTGCTCACTATTTCTCATCGTCAACTCACTGATCGTCTACAAGCTGAAGAAGAAAGCTCCGGCCAACCGTTCAGGGAAGACTACCGCGATTCTTCTCACAGTTACTACCGTTTTCGCCATTCTCTGGGCACCTCGGACCGTGGTTGTTATCTACCACCTGTACGTTTCTTCAGCTAACAGGAACTGGAAGGTCCACCTGATGCTCGACCTGGCCAACATGCTGGCCATGTTAAGCACCGCAATCAACTTCTTTCTGTACTGCTTTGTGAGCAAGCAGTTCCGCGTAACGGTGAAGGAGGTAATCCTGTCCTTCTGCAAGCACTGAGGGAGAGGCAACTGTAAACCGTGAAGAACTTAAAAAGCTGGCCCATCTTGAGCTTACAAATGGGAGTGCGACTCAGTGTGGCCTTCCGCTGCTGTAACACATCCACCTCAAGGTTTGACGTGTTGTGCATTCAGAGATGCTCTTCTGCACACTACTCCTCTAATGTGCAGCACTTGAGTTACTGTCAGCTTCCTGACAGCTTGATCCAGTCTGGCTACTCTCTGCTGACCTCTCTCATTAACAAGGCATTTTTGCCAACTAGTTCATAATAAATTTACTTTGAACTTTGAACTTGAACTGTCTCTCACTGGATGTCTTTTGTTTCTCGCACCATTTTCAGTAAACTCTATAGGATGTTGTGCGTGAAAATCCCAGGAGATCAGCAGTTTCTGAGATACTCAAACCACCCCATCTGGCACCAACAGTCATTCCACAGTCAAAGTCACTTAGATCTCATTTCTTCCCCATTCTGATGTTCGATCTGCACAACAACTGAACCTCTTGACCATGCCTGCATGCTTGTATGCGTTGAGTTGTTGCCATATGATTGGCTGATTAGATTTTGCATTAATGAGCAGGTGTACAGGTGTAACTCATAAAGTGGCCATTAAGTGTATGATGATAACCAAATCAACAAGCATGGCTTTAGAGTAACACCCGTACCCATTGTTGTAACCCATCAAGGGAATTACTTTTTGCCAGGGATACAAGTTAACCAGAGTAGAAATTGTTATATTTTAAGAGTATTCTCTTGCAATGCTTCTTGGAGAGATAGCAGCAATGAGAGTGGAATAGGACATGAAATAGTAATCTTTATTTCAATAGGTTCAATAGATACATTTAATGTCAGAGAAATGTATAAAATATACATCCTGAATTATTTTATTTTTGCAAACATCCCCGAAAGCAGAGGAGTGCCCAAAGAATGAATGACAGTTAAACATTAGAACCCCAAATCCACCCCCAGCTCCCCCTCCTACGCACAAGCATCAGCAAGGCAACGACCCCACCCCCACCAGCTAACTGAGGGGAACAGGATGTCCAGAAGGAAATACTCATCTGTTTTACAGCTAATCATTTGCAATCAATCCCTTGCAGCATAAATTAAAAAAAAAAGACAATTTCAATAATTCCAGTTGGAACCTTAATGGAATGCAATTTATTCAGTTGCTGTTTAAAAGGACGAAATTGATTGGTGACCAGTCTAAATTCACCAATATAAAAACTGTACTCACATAGTTAAACTTCATGAGGCAGGTGGTTTGAGAATAATTATTGTTTCATAATTTCCAGTAACAATAAAATGAACCCTGAATTAATCGAGCCACAACAAGCAGATTAACAGCAAATTTTGAGAAGAAGAGTGCAAGGTTACTCTGATAGTATGAGGTGGGGGCATGGATGAGTTAGGTTGATCAGCCTGCTCCTGAGCAATAACGTTGATCTAATTCTATGTATCCAAGGTCTACTCTCCAATGTGAATAAGGTTGATTAAAAATTAGAAGTTCTCAAGAACTAATTGTACTTTTCCTTGAGTGACTTTTTGGTTTCTTGTGCAAAATTCATTTGTACAAACCATAGGTCCCCTCTTCCTTCCCTTTTTCCCATGGTCCACTCTCATCTCCTATCAGATTCCTTCTTCTCCAGCCCTTGACCTTTCTCACCCACCTGTCTTCACCCATCACCTTCCAGCTAGCCTCTTTTCCCTCCCCCCTAACTTTTTATTCTGGCATCTTCCCCTTCCTTCTCAATCCTGAAGAAGGGTCTCGGCCTGGAACATTAACTGTTTATTCATCTCCATCGATGCTGCCTGACCTGTTGAGCTCCTCCAGCATTTCATACGTGTTGCTTCATTTACTTAAGACAGTGTCACCACCAGGGTGGCTTTCGTTCTAAATACATGAACATTAGGTCATGAGAACATGGTTTTCTCTGTGACCACCTCATTTGTTTCCTTCATCGCTGCCTGCATTAAATGCGTAAAATGTGCACTGAATTGGTCCATAAGTTAGTGCTCCTTGTCCACAAAACGTAGTCTGGTGTCTGAAATGTTTTCTTATCGTAATTCCTCATGGATGAACGAGTCTGTGCTGGCTCTCAGTCAACCCCATTCCTCAGGTTCTTCCCCAGGACCTGCTGTCCCTCACCGGTCCACGAAATCCTCTCTGACTTTCCCACCAACCCTGGGGGGAATGTAGCGGTGCTAATGTCTCAGTTTACCATGGGTAAAGTTTCTCTTCTTGTACGTAACCCTAGATCTTGACCATGTAGAAGCAAAGTACAATACCAAACAGGTCAGGAAGCATCTGCAGAGAAGTAAGAGTCCATGCTGTTGACTTTTCATTAGTGAAGATTTACATTCTTCGGAATTCAATTGAAGGTTCTATTTTACCAATGTTAAATGACTATCCCCATCCTGGCACCTTGTTTACCCCTTTCTCTTCTCATCTGCTTATCACCTCCCTCTGGTGCCCCACCTTCTTTCATTTTTCCCATGGTCCAACTCTCCTCTCCACAGATTCCCTCTTCAGGCCCTTACCTGTTTATACACCATGAATAACTCCAAAAGACTGGAAGTAGAATAAATACTGAAAGGCTTTTATTAGCAGTAAAATGTGACCTCCATCATGCTGAGTATCTGCCCCTGGACTGAGGGAGGAGCAATGGCACAATCGCCTTTATTCAGGGGTCTGTGGGAGGAGCCACAGGACCAGTCAGCAGAGGGGCGTGTCCAGACAGGTAACCCAGTTACAACATATATATATGGTTTGCCACACCTGTTCCACCTGTCACCTCCCAGCCTCTCACTTCATCCCCCCTCACCTGCTTCACCTGCCACCTGCCAGCCTGTACTCCTTTTGTTCCACCACCTTCTTATTCTGGCTTCTTCCCGCCCCCGCTTCTTTCCAGTCCTGATGAAGGGTCTCAACCTAAAATGTCAATTGTCTATCCCTCTCCATAGATGCTGCCTGACCTGCAGAACTCCTCCAGCGATTGTTGTGTGTGGGCCTTTGTTAACACTGGATATGCCATGATGACTGGAAGAGGGCCATAGTTAGGAAATGCTGCTCCAATCTTCGTCCTTGTATCGCGATCAGAATTAATTAATTTATTCGTCTGCATCCCTATTCAAGCATTTGCAGAACCTCCTGTGTTTGTATTCTTAAACAACTATCTGTGGAGGAGTCGAAGGCCCAATGTTTGCGTGTCCAAGTCCGAATCCGAGTCTTCATGGAGACTGGAGGCCGAAGAAGATGGCCTGTCTTGGGGGTTGGAGGACTGTGCCTGTGTGTGGGTGGGAGGGAGGAAAGGGGGCTTGTTTTGCTGCTGTCAGCTTGTTGTGTTCTGTGTTGCTCTGCTGAGCATTGTGGGTACACTGTGTTGGCATCGGGGTGCCTTTTGATTCCTCTTCCTGAGGTGCATGATCTCACTCTTCCCCATAGAACTGAGTTCCATTTGCCCAACCACTCAATCTATCCACGTCCTGTTGTAGGATCACAATATCTTTATTTCAGCATGCCCTTTCCCTATTATTTTCATAGTCATAGTCATACTTTATTGATCCAGAGGGAAATTGGTTTTCGTTACAGTTGCACCTTAAATAATTAAATAGTAATATGAAAATTATGCCAGGAAATAGGTCCAGGACCAGCCTATTGGCTCAGGGTGTCTGACCCTCCAAGGGAGGAGTTGTAAAGTTTGATGGTCACAGGCAGGAATGACACAGTAAATTGTCACAGTAAATGTGGATACCTTACACTTTGCTCCCTCTTCCAGGTCATTAATGCAAATGGTAAATACTGAGGGCCAAGAACTGCAAGGGACTTCCTTCTAACCAGGAAAAAAAGGCCCATTTTCTTTTTCATCTGATAAATTTTATTTGTCACATGTACATTGAAATTTTCAGCCACTTGCATCACAGTCTGAGGATGTACTGTGGGCCAAGCTTCTGGGACCAACAGAGCAAACACAGAATTTACTAACTTGTACGTCTTTGTAATGTGGGAGGAAACCCACACAGCTGGGGATAAATTACAAACTCCCCACAGAACAGTGGCAGGAATTGAACCTTGATCTTTCAATCGCTGGCGTTGACGAGCGTTGCCCTAACCACTACACTACTGTGCCATTTATCCCAACTCCTCTTTATTATGTGATAACCAGTTTTCACATCTCTCCCAATACCACAAGCTCTCAACTTTTCCGCTGTATTAGAACTGGTCATGTGTGTGTAATTGGGTGGCGTGGGCTTGTAGGGTTTCGCAAATAAAATGATGTGGGGCGTTTTACGATTAGTGAAACCCGCAACACATTTTATTGAACTTCAAACCTAAACACAAAAGCGGGCTCAAAAACCTTTGCGTAATAATGTCATCATGTCAGACCAGTCTCAAGGCAAAAGCCCAACGCAGTGTACGTCTCTCCCAATGACATTTCCCTGCAGGTTCGTTGGGCTGGAGGTGCCTGTTGCTGTGCTGTGTCTCTGAATAAACATACAGCAGTAAATCACAAATAGATCAAACAATCCCTCGCCAAATAACCCAGTGGCCCATTTCATCACTGAGATAGCAGAATGTGAATAAACAAAGCTATGATGCATGAAGATTAAAATTGACGAACCGTAGTTTCAATAAAAAGTTCCGCTCCGCGCCTTGGACGGCAAACTTGCCTTTCCTTGAGCGTTTGTCTTTTCTTTTTAAGAGGCCGAGTGGCTAACTCGACGCTCCACCCAGTACGGCTGGAAAGTGGGCAAGGGGCCGGCTGGATTCGAACCTGGGGCTCCTTGTTCCGAAGTCCGGGCGCGGATACCACCCCGGGTGCGGACTTCGGATCAAGGAGTGTCAGGTCTGAATCCAGCCGGTTCCTTGCAGAGTTTCCATCCGTACCACTATACCACCCACACAGATTTTACAGAGCATTATATAAAACTTCTCTTCACTCCCATTTGAGGTGTAACTGGTATTAGTATAACTGAAGTATCAAATGGGAGCTGCTTCAAAATCAACATTCAGCTTCCCGAATTACTGGTCAAGGGCCCAGCAATCTCAATCTCCTGCCTTCTTCAATAACCTGGAGTGAATCATATCATGAGAGGGGGAGAGGGGAGGGGAGGGGAGGGGAGGGGAGAGTAGGGTAGGGGAGGGGGAGGAAGAGGGAAAAAAACAAACAGTACTGTGTATAATTATATTCCTGCCTCTCTTCCACACAGAATCATCATCAGCATTTAAAGATATGGATGAGTGAACATTTAACAAAATCATTAATGATATTATTAAAAAGGAGTGGGCTATGCACACTCCCTTGTGGAGTCCCAATCTCACTCATGCACCTTAGAGAATATTATTCCCACTTTACTTTGTATCCATTACATGAAAAAATCTTGAATCCTATTGAATATTCTATCACCTACTCCCACCTTTTCCTGTGTGAGCAGCAATCGTTGTGTCCATAACATATCATAAGCTTTCTCTACATCAAAGAAAATTGCTACCAGAGATTCTTTATCAACTTGAGCTTTAGAAATGTCATGGGTGGCAAGGTGGAGATACGTCTCTATCAAAGGGTGTGTAAGGCGTTCCTTCTCTCCGCTAGCCTGCAGGTCATCCTTGGACAAGGTGTAGCACCTGCTCAGCCTTCCCCCGCCCCCCACCCACCGATCAGGGTCATGTGAAGCCATGGGAGCAGGTGGTGGACGGCCGTACGAGCAGCTGGTGCACATCACAAGTCCTGGTTATGCAATCACTGACGCCAGGCAGGCAATCTCTGAACAGTATTGACAATGGCTGGGGTCACCCGTCTTGTAAAGACACCGCCCAGAAGAAGGCAAGAGCAAACCACTTCTGTAGAAAAATTTATAAAGAACAATCAAAGTCACTGGAAAGACCAGGATCTCTCGCTGATGATGATAATGATTATGAATATCAGATTGCAAACTTAACAGTGAGTCCATGGTCATTCCCCCTTTACAAAATCCGGATTGGTATACAGGTAATTTTCCACTACCTTCCACAAAATAAGAAAGCCTTGCTATAACTATTTGATCCGTTATCTTACATACATGTGAAGTTAACAAAATAGGTCTATAATTGGAGGGGTCTGATTGACCTTTACAAGGTTTCAATATAGAGATAACAACTGCTAATTTTAAGGAAGCAGGAAGTCACTCTTCAACTCATATTGTGTTAAAGAATTTCAAAACCAACTTAAGTTTAGAATCTGATAATCATATAAACATATTATAGCAAATATCATCTTTCCCAGTCGGTGTCTGACCAGCATCAATAATAGCTCTGACAGTGTAAATTCTACATCCAAGCAGGAACTGGAATATTCTTTTCTCTTGGAAATCTGAGGATTGTTTGCCAAAACTTTCTCTGCATGACCTCTCTTCTATACTTAAACTGGCCAGACTATGTACACTGACATACGATTTTGCAAATAACTCTGCTTTTTCAGTCAGTAACTGCAACATACTCCCCACCGCACAAAACTAGCACTGCATCAAGTTTTCTGACTCCTCACCCAGTTTCCTGCGTCATATCCCTAACTTCTCCTACCTGGATCAGCTGAACCTCTTGACCATGTCCACATGTGTTTAGGCATTGAGTGGCTGTCACGCGATTGGCTGATTAGATATTTAGATTAAAAGGCAGGTGTATTGGTGTTCCTAATACTGTGTGTTACTGCCCTTTGGACTCAGTATTAGGAACACCAATTAGAGCCACTAAGTGTATGGTATCATATACAGTATGTACTTGATAATAAATTCGAACTTTGAATTTTTAATTCTGCCCAGCAGCTGCTTGATCTCTGGCATGTTCTATTTCTCCTGATTCATTCACTCCTCCAGTTCTTTCCAAAGCTCTAATTGCAAAAAAAACCAACACCATAATCAAACAAATTAGCTGCTGAGTAAATTTTCAAGTTCCCTGCTAATTGGTGCTTAACAACCTGTAAAATAATTAACACTGAGTTGAATGGCAGCCATTTGTGACCAATTAGTCAATCACAGTTGTACAAAATAATCTCTTTTTACACCACAGTTAGCATGTGCAGATAAATGAAGTGACTTCTACTTTAATTATACCTGGTCCTGGCCTTAGGCTTGCACACAATGGATTTGACTGCTATCTCCTAATGTGTGTACACTATGCAGAAAGCAATACAATGAAGACTCGGGAGATTGTATATCCATTTGGCTCCATCTGTCCATCATCTCTCATCTCTCTTTAGTCCAGCTATCACCTACTGGCTTCCAGCCAACTCGACTCCTCCTCCCCTTTATACCAGTAATCATCCCCTCCACTCACAGTCCTGCAAAGTCTCAACCTGAAACATTGACAATTATCACACACAAAATGCTGGTGGAACGCAGCAGGCCAGGCAGCATCTATAGGAAGAAGTACAGATGACGTTTCGGGCCGAGACCCTTCTTTAGTACTAACTGAAAGAAGAGCTAGTAAGAGATTTGAAAGTGGGAAATCAACTTTCCAGCTCTTAGCTTCATCCCTCCCCCTCCTGTCTTCTATCATTTCGGATCTCCCCCTCCCCCTCCCACTTTCAAATCTCTTACTATCTCTGCTTTCAGTTAGACCTGACGAAGGGTCTCGGCCTGAAACGTCGACTGTACCTCTTCCTGCGTTCCACCAGCATTTTGTGTGTGTGTTGCTTGAATTTCCAGCATCTGCAGATTTCCTCATGTTTACATTGACAATTATGCCCCCCCAACTCCTTCCCCCACTTCACCCCTCCTCCTTTCCCGCTTTCTCCTCTGAGTTTGTTCTGCAGTTTAAGTATTGTAGCGCCGATGACCTCGGTTCAATTCTGCTGCTGCCTGTAAGGGGTTTGTATGTTCTCCCTGCGACCATGTGGCTTTCCTCCGGGTGCTCTGGTTTCCTCCCACATTGCATTGACACACAGGTTAGTAGGTGTGTAATTGGGCGGTGTGGGCTTGTTGGGCCAGAATAGCCTTTTACTGTGCTGTATCTCTAAATAAAGTAAGCAACATACTAAAAGGGGCGCTAAAATCCAAAGGGCATTGGTTTAAGGTCAGAGTTGTAAAATGGACGTCAGGGCCGTTTTCTTCATGCAACAGAATGTGCTTGGAATGAGCAGCCAGAAATAGCATTTGAGGCAGGGAACTCAGCAACACTTAAAAGCCATCTGGATATATGCATGGATGGGAGAGGTGAGGAGGGCTATGAGCCAACTGTAGGCAGATGGTACTAACTCCCTGGGCAGCACAGTTGATGTAGCGGAGTTGGTCTATAGGGCCTGCTTCCATGATGTTTCTCTATAAGTCTGTAACCAACATTTAAAAGTTGTTTGGACAGACACATTGATAGAAATGATTGAGTGAGAAATGGGCCAAATTCAGGCAATTGGGGCGAGCTTGGTTGGCGTAGATGAGTTGGGCCGAAAGGCCTACTTTCTTTCTGTATTATGCTAATTCGATGCTTCCCTTGGATAGCATTGATTGGAGTAAGGATGAAAATGGTGAAAATGGCATGTTTAAGAGGGGGTGGAGTCCAGAACATTAAACTGCAAATTGGTATCGCTACCCTCAGTGAGGGTAATTCTCGGCCTGCTCTGCAGACATGAAAGCAGTCTCAACCACAACTTCCTCAGCAATTTCGAGCTGTACATTGAAACATATAGTGGAATGTGTCATTTGTGTTAACAATTGTGACCACGAGCCATCTGAGCAGAATTAGGCCATTCGGCCCATACAGTCTACTCTGGCTGATTTCCTTTCTCTTTCAATCCCATTCCCCTGCTTTCTCCCAATAACCTTTGACACTCTTACTAACCAAGAACCTAGCAACCACAGACTGCATTTTAGGACAAATAGTCTCAAACATTGGTGTAAAATGGTGCTGTGAGAGGAGTGGAATTTTAAGATGATAATAAGACATGGGGGCACATTTGAGTCATTGGGTCTTCACCATTCCATGATGGCTGATTTATAATCCCATTCTCCTGCTTCGCCCCTTAACCATTGACGCCCTTACTAATCAAGAACCTACCAACCTCTGCTTTAAATATACCCAATGACTTGGCCTCCAGGGCCATCTGTGGCAATGGATTTCACAGATTCACCACCCTCCGGCTAAAGAAATTCCTCCTCATCTCCATTCCAAAGCATGTCTTTCTGTTTTCAGGCAGTGCCCTCTGATGAGACTTCCCCACTATTGGAGACATCGTCTTCTACGTCCGTTCTATCTATTAAATTAAATTTTCTGTGTAAAATAGGTGCGATTCACAGTTGCCCTGATGGCGCTTTGCCCAGAAGTGTGGAATGTGTGTCCCAAGTGCTTTTGTCACCAGAGCTTTGTAAAGAGAGAAAATAGTACAACTGTTCCCTGCGCAGGTTTGCATGGATATCAATTTTATTCATGTCAAGTTTCCATGGCAGCAGGAGAGATGTTTAAACTCAGGACATCTAATCAGAGTAGAAAATGTGTATAATCAGATTGCTTTCTGCTGTCTGCTTTCATCTAACATTTTTTCCAGCTTTTTTAGAAAACTCTATAGAAATTGATAATCATTCATCCTCCCCCCCCACACACACACACAAAGAAAACCTGCAGACCTTGATGAAATAGCAAAACCAGGAATTTGTCTGGATAATAATGTGAAATGATTTCTTGTCAATAACTTGCTTCATAGAACATAATTTAAATTTAGATTCAGATTTATTAACTTATCACGTGTACAGCAAATCAAATAGCGAAATGCATCGTTTGTGTTAACAATCATGACCATAAGACATAGGAGTAGAGTTAGGCCATTCGGCCCATTGAGCCGGGCCCACCATTCAATCATGGCTGATTTATTTTCCCTCTCAATCCCCTTCTCCTGCTTTCTCCCCATAACCTTTGACTCTCTTGTTAATCAAGAACCTATCAACCTCTGCTTTAAATATAGAGTGCTAGATTGAACTGAACTGAGCTGAAACCGAACATCCTTACTGTTTTGTTGACTTTGTGGTTTGATGTTTTCTAGTCTGTGTTTCTCGGCCATTTTTTTTTGCGATTTGCGTGAATTGTTCTTTTTTACTGTGTGTTGGGGGTTTCATGTTTTTCTTTGACTAGGTTCCACTTGTTTTGTGGCTGAGGGCATAGAAAGAGAGAGAGGAATTGCCTTTAAACTCATGAGAGAGCATAGGCCATCAACTTTTTGCTGTTGATGCTTCTGTAGCAGGCAATTTCTTTTTTACGAGGTCGGGTTGCTAGCTCGCCGCTCAACCCAGCACGGGTGGAAAGCATGCAAGGGAGTCAAATGCTGGATTTGAACTCGGGACCTTCCGCCCCAGTGCTGATGCCACTACCCCACCAGCCGGCAGGCTGTGGGCATACTTTGATAGTAAATGTACTTTGAATTTTTGAAATATACGCAATAACTTGGCCTCCACAACCGTCTGTGGCAATGAAGATTAAGGATGTGCTGGGGGCAGCCTGCAAGTGCTGCCACAATACCGTGCCCAGCATGCTGAGCAGTAAACAGTACATTAGAGGAAGAGACCATTTGGCCCATCATGTCCATACTGACCATGGTGCCAATTTAAACTGTTCATCTCCCTGCTTAATTGTTCTGAATTATTCTCAAGAATTTAATAAACGGCATTAGCCATCAGAAAGATTACCCGTTGCTCAAAGTGAAACCTTCAGGGCACTACAAAAATTGGAAATAATTTGGAAGATGTGTCGCGCGGGTGGTTGATGGTTGGGTTGAGTTGTTCTCCAATCTTACCAATCCATTTGCAAATGTTTCGTCATCACACGAGGAGACATCAGTGTGTTGTTCACCTGTGAGCTGTCCTCCTTGGCCTTTATATACTGATCAATCAACTGATTGATTGTCATTTTGGAAATTCAGTTGTGATGTGCGGAGGAAGTCCTGTTGCTGATTGGTTGTTTAGTGAACTTTGTGTGTTGTGGTCTGAAATTTTGCTCACATTGGCTCATTGATAGGATCGAGGGCTAGATGTTTGTTTACAGAGTTGTTCATGGAAAACCATGCTTCTAGGAATTCTCTTGCATGCCGGGTGTTTGCTTGCGCCGTGACTTTCACTGATACCTGGTCAAACTTGTGTTCCTCTTGATCTTCATGGGTAGAGACGAGGGAGAGTTGGTCATGCCGCTTTACAACCAGTTGAAGTTCACAGATCCTTGTGGCTAGTTTTCTTCCAGTATGGCCGACATAATATTTGTTGCAGCCCTGCCCCCTCCCATTGGATTTTGTAGACCACTTTGGTCTTGTCCAATAGCTTGGTACATTCTTTTGGTTTGCAAAGTACTCTCCTCAACTGGGCATCTGTGAAAGTCATGGCACAAGCAAAAACAACCCAACTACAAAAACTCTGCATTATTTATTTAAAACAACTTCAGTCATTGTTCAACCAACATACATCAAAGTTGCTGGTGAACGCAGCAGACCAAGCAGCATCTGTAGGAAGAGGTGCAGTCGACGTTTTGGGCCGAGACCCTTCGTCAGGACTAATTGAAGGAAGAGTGAGTAAGGGATTTGAAAGTTGGAGGGGGAGGGGGAGATCCAAAATGATAAGAGAAGACAGGAGGGGGAGGGATAGAGCCAAGAGCTGGACAGGTGATAGGCAAAAGGGGATACGAGAGGATTATGGGACAGGAGGTCCGGGAAGAAAGACAAGGGGGGGGTGACCCAGAGGATGGGCAAGAGGTATATTCAGAGGGACAGAGGGAGAAAAAGGAGAGTGAGAGAAAGAATGTGTGCATAAAAATGAGTAACAGATGGGGAGTGATGTGACCAGAGAGATTGGGTTACACGTGCTGGAGATATTCTGTACGGTCATGCAGTTTGGTAGAAGGAATAAAGATGTAGACTATTTTCTAATTGGGAAGCAAATTCAGAAGTCAGAAGAGCAAAGGGTCCTGGGAGTTCTTGTGCAAGATTTCCTTCAGACTAACTTGCAGGTTGAGTCTGTGGTAAGGAAGGCAAATGAAATGTTAGCATCCGTTTCGAGAGGATTACAATATAAGAGCAAGAACGTAATGCTCTGGGTTTTTAAGACATTGGTCAGACTGCACTCTTTAGCTAAGATGTGCTGGCATCGGAGGGGGTCCAGAGGAGGTTCATGAGAATGATTCCGGGAATGAAAGGGTAAATGTATGAGGAGCAGGAAGATTGTTCCCAATGTTGGGGAAGTCCAGAACGAGGGGTCACAGTTTAAGGATAAAGGGGAAGCCTTTTAGGACTGAGATGAGGAAAAACTTCTTCACACAGGGAGTGGTGAATCTGTGGAACTCTCTGCCACAGGAAACAGTTGAGGCCAGTTCATTGGCTATATTTAAGAGGGAGTTAGATATGGCCCTTGTGGCTAAAGGGATCACGGGGTATGGGGAGAAGGCAGGTACAGGGTTCTGAGTTGGATGATCAGCCATGATCATACTAAATGGCGGTGCAGGCTCGAAAGGTCGAATGGCCTACTGCTGCACCTATTTTCTATGTTTCTATGTTTAGGACCGTTTGATGGCTCTGGGCCTTTTCTTGCTGGAACTTAGAAGAATGAAGGGAAAATCTCATTGAAACCTATTGAATATTGAAAGGCCTAGATAGGGTGGATGTGGAGAGGTTATTTTTTACAGAGGGGGAATCTAGAACTAGAGGGCACAACCTCTGAAGAGGTGGACATCCATTTAGAACCGAGATGAGGAGGAATTTCTCTAGCCAGAAGTTGGTGAATCTGTGGAATTCATTGCCACAAATGGCTGTGGAGGCCAAGTCATTGGGAGTATTAAAAACAGAGGATGATAGGTTCTTGATTAGTCAGGATGTTAAAGATTATGGGGAGAAGGCAGGAGAATGGTGTAAAGAGCAGTAATAAATCACCGATGATGCAAAGGCAGGGTAGACTTGATGGGCCAAATGGCCTGATTCTGTTCCATTTTCTTATGGTCTGATGGTCTTACACATCACACAATGTGTACACACAGCATCTAATGACAAGCCCTGCCCTCTGTGTTGTCAAAGGGGCTCCAACCTGACAAATATAACCGAGCACTCCATCACATTACCAGGTCCCTCTCTGGGAGTTTGTTTTGAAACATTTCATTGCCTCAAGAAGGTTCATCAAGGACTGAAAGAGAAAAACCAATACCAAAATTTAGACTTGAATTCTTGGATAAGTAAACAATTCTTTGGGATTCTAACAAAAATAAGTAGATTATCTATGCATGCCAGCCTTCCCAACGGAGTTCTGAATTCCTTCTTTTTCCTTGATAAAGTATGGTTAATTTTCACCCTTTGTATCCCAGACCATCCTTAATCCTTCATTGTGGACCTATGGGGAAATAGCAGCCACAGAGAGACCAGTATTCATCACATTCTACTCTTCCAAGTGAGGCTGGTGTTCTGAATCAGTGAGCACATCATTCCGGCTTCACACTAAACATCATCGTCCTCAGTGCAGTATTGAAGGAGTGGTGTGTTGTCTGAGCAGTAAGGTGGTTCGATCAAATCTCCACCTTCCCCCCCACCTCCATCTCCTCAACCTTCAGGGGAGTGTAACAGTTCGTATGGCACTAATTCAAAGTTCATAAGACCATAATACATAGGAGCACAATTGGGTCATTTGGCCCATCGAGTCTGGTCCGTCATTTGACCATAGCTGATTTATTATCCCTCTCAACTCCATTCTCCTCCCTTCTCCCTGTAGCTTTCAACATCCTTACTAATCAAGAACTTATTGACTCCTGCTTTAAATATACCCAATGACGTGGCCTCCATGGATTCCACAGATGAATTTCACAGATTCACTACCCTCTGGTTAAGGAAATTCCTTCTTATCTCTATTCAAAAGGGATGTTCTTGTTCGAAAATTCCACAAGTAGTAACAAAACTGACTTCACAATGAAAGAAACAGAGAAACAGAATCAGGTTTATTATCACTGACATACTGTACGTTGTGAAATTTATTGTCTTATGGCAGCAATGCAGTGCAACACAAAAATTACTATAAGTTACAATAGAAAATGTATTTTAAAAATAAATAAATAGTGCTAAAAGAGAGCAAAATAAAGAAGTAGTGTGCATGGGCTCACAGACCGTTCCCAAATCTGATCGTGGAGGCTGTAGTGTATTTAATAGTTCATTAATATTTGAGTAATATCGTAAACATATTGTTTGATTAAGTATTCTTTGTTTAGTTACATAGTTCATTATGGGTTATATGTAAGAAATATGTGAATGGCCAGACACCATGGGTGAGTGCCTCACTAAGAGAAAAGTAAGTTGGCCCATATCTGTGACTCACATGATTTCCCTTTGATTAGTTTTTGGAGTTACAATACATAACAGTGACGTCAAGGAAGTTTTAAAATGAATTTGAGATGACTATCTACCTGCTGAAGCATAGCAAGTTTTTTCTTCAGAAGCAGAGAGAAGCTTGAGTTGAAAAATAAATGTAGCACATTTTTCTTTGGAAGTGGAGAGAGATGTTTTAGTTAAAGAAAAAGGTCAGAAATTGTACAAAATTAAGCAGCAATGTGTATGGCCATGGCTTCATATACAGTAAGCAATAGGTGATAATAATAAATAAATAAAAGCAGAAATGGCTGGTTACATCAGAAAGATAAATGTATTCGATTATGGAACAGATAACTGGATGATGTATACTGAATGAATTGAGCAATATTTTGAAGCAAATGAAATAGTCAATGGAAAAAGAGTGCCAGTGTTGCAGAGTGCAAAAGGTGGAAAAGCATACACATTACTTAGAAAGTTAACTGCTCCAACCAAACCAGCTGAAATGAACTTTGCTGATATCGTGAACTTAATGCAGGAGCATTTAGAACTAAAACCATCATCGTTTGCAGAAAACTTTAGATTTCATAAGCAGAATCAAAAGGAGGGGGAGTCCATTTCAACTTATGTGATTGAATTGAACATTGTTCATTCAGTGAAAGGCTTGATGATGCACTGAGAGATTGTTCAGTTCATGGAATCTTAAAAGAAAGTATTCAAAAATGGCTCCCAACGGAAGTACAGCTCACTTCTAAAAGAGCAGTTGAAATTGCTGTATCAATGAAAAAAGCAGTCAGAGAGGCAACTGAGTTGCAGTCAGGAATGAAAGTGAATGTGAACAAAATTGAAATATCTTAACAGAAACTTGCCTGGCCAAACCAATTGCATTACCATTGTGGCAGGGGCTCACATACACCAGACCAACTTGCAGAAAATGAAACAAAGTAGGACACATCCAAAGACCATGTTAGGCAGACAAAAATAAATGGACAGCATAGGGAAGAGAAACAGATAAAAAGTCAAGTTGCAGTTCCCAAAAGAGCACTAATCTGCATCCTGTTGATGAAAAATCTGATAATGATGAGAGTGACACAGGACTGAGTAGCTTTGAGATTTACAATGTGAAAACTAACAGGAGGAAGGCAACATAGCTTACACCAGAAGTGAATGCAAATTAATAAAAATAGAATTGGACACTGGCTCATCTGTTTCAGTTATTCCACAAAATAAATTTGAATGGCATTTCGAAGATATTGAACTGAAGCCTACAGATATCCAATTAGAACATACACTGGAGAAAAGATAACTCCCGTGGGAATGACTTTCGTAACAGTGAAATACAACAACTTACAAACCACATTATGTGGTAAAACCAGAAGGGTCAGCATTGTGGGGCCATGATTGGCTGAGACAACTACAACTTGATTGGAGATCCATTCACTACTTACATGCCACATCCCCTGTAATAGAGTCAACTAAAACAAGTTAAGAAAGGTACATAAAACAACAGGAATTCTGCAGATGCTGGAAATTCAAGCAACACACATAAAAGTTGCTGGTGAACGCAGCAGGCCAGGCAGCATCTCTAGGAAGAGGTGCAGTCGACGTTTTAGGCCAAGACCCTTCGTCAGGACGTTGACTGCACCTCTTCCTAGAGATGCTGCCTGGCCTGCTGCATTCACCAGCAACTTTTATGTAAGAAAGGTACATAGCTGAATTGAATAAATTGTCTGATCTTTGCTTTGTCTATTGCTATTTCTTCCCAATCCATAGTAATGAGTTCAAGGTATGCAGCATATTAGCCAGGTTTGGCAGGAACCTGTAGTATTGTGGTCACACCATTGATGCACAAGATTTACACAAGAGTGCTGAAAAATTCAAACAGTGGTGAATGCCCCAATACCAAAGGACATGTCGAAGTTGTGGACCTTTTAAGGATTTGTCAATTACTATAACAGGTTCCTGCCAAACCTAGCTACTGTGCTTCACACTTTGAACTCATTACTATGGATGAGGAAGAAATGGTAATGGACAAAGCAGTGTGAGTTGGCTTTCAAAAAGACCATAAGACCATAGCTATAGGAACACAATTAGGCCATTTGGCCCATTGAATCTTCTCTGCCATTTCATCATGGCTGACCCAATTTTCCTCTCAGCCCCAATCTCTTGCCTTCTCCCCATATCCCTTCATGCCCTGAGCAATCAAGAATCTATCAACCTCTGCCTTAAATATACATAAAGATTTGGCCTCCACGTCTGCCTGTGGCAAATAATTCCACGGATTCACCACTCTCTGGATAAAGAAATTCCTCTGCATCTCTGTTCTAAAAGGATGCCCCTCTATTCTGAAACTGCGTTCTCAGATTTTAGACTCTCCCACCGTAGGAAACATCCTCTCCATATCCACTTTATCAAGGCCTTTCACCATTTGATAGGTTTCAATGAGGTCACCCCTCATTCTTCTGAATTCTAGTGAAGACAAGCCTAGCGCCATCAAATGCACTTCATATTACAAGTCATTCAGTCCTGGAATCATTTTCATGAACCTCCTTTGACTCCTCTCCAGTTTCAGCACATTCTTTCAAAGATGAGGGGCCCAAAACTGTTCACAAAACTCCAAGTTAGGCCTCACCAGTGCTTTATAAAGCCTCAACATTATATCACTGCTTTTCTATTCTAGTCCTCTTGAAATGAATACTAACATTGCATTTCCTTTCCTCACTACAGACTCAACTTGCAAACTAACCTTTAGGAAATCATGCACAAGGATGCCCAAATCCATTTGCACCTCAATTGTTTTTGTATTTTCTCTCCATTTAGAAAATATTCACCACTTTCATTTCTTCTACCAAAGTGCATGACCATACACTTCCTGACACAGTATTCCAAATGCCACTCCTTTGTCCATTCTCTTAATCTTTCCAAGTCCTTCTGTAGCCTCTCTACTTTCTCAAAGCTACCTGCCCTCTACCTATTTTCAAATCTTCTGCAAACTTTGCAACAAAGCCATCAATTCCATCATCCATATCATTGACATATAGAGTAAAGAGAACGGGTCCCAACACACACACCTGTGGAACACCAAGCAACACACACAAAATGCTGGAGGAAATCAGCAGGCCAGGCAGCATCATGGAAAAGAGTATAGTCAATGTTTCTATCCGAGGCCCTTGAGCAGAAATACCTCTAGTCACTGGTAGCCAACCAGAAAAGGCTCCCTTTATTCCCACTCTTGGCCTCTTGCCAATTAGCCACTGCTTTATCCATGCTAGAATCTTTCCTGTAATACCATGGGCTCTTAGCTTGTTAAGCAGCCTCATGTGTGGCACCTTGTCAAAGGCCTTCTGAAAATCCAAGTACACAACATCAACTGATTCTCCTTTGTCTATCCTGCTTGTTATTTCTTCAAAGAATTCCAACAGATTTGTGAGGCAAGATTTTCCCTTGAGGAAACCATGCTGACTATGGTCTATTTTATCATGTGCATCCAAGTATCCAGAGAGCTCATCCTGAATAATCGACTCCAACATCTTCCCAAGCACTGAGGTCAGACTAACTGGCCTATAATTTCCTTTCTTCTGTCTCTCTCCCTTCTTGAAGAGTGGAATGATATTTGCAATTTTCCACTTTTCCCGAACCATTCCAGAATCTAGTAATTCTTGAAAGATCATTACTAATGCCTCCACAATCCCTTCAGTCACCTCTTTCAGAACTCTGGAGTGTACACCATCTGGTCCGGGTGATTTATCTACTTTCAGACCTTTCAGTTTCCCCAAGAACCTTCTCTCTAGTTATGGTAACTTCACACACTTCATGACCCCTGACACCTGGAACTTCCACCATACTGCTAGTGTCTTCCACAGTGAAGAGTAATGCAAAATACTTATTCAGTTTGATGGCCATTTCGTTATCCCCCATTACTACCTCTCGAGGATTGTTTTCCAGCAGTCCGATATCCACTCTAGCCTCTCTTTTACACTTCATGTATCTAAAGAAACTTTTAGGCAAAGGAAATAGTGATGTCAGACGCTGTACTCACACATTATGATCCACATTGTCCAGTGCAGCTTGCCTGTGCCTTATGGTGTAAGTGCAGTCATGTCACATATTATGAGTGATGGAAGTGAACTCCCCATTGCCTTTGCACCACGTTCTTTTCCTGCTGCAGAGAAAAATAGGCATAGATTACAGAGAGGCCTTGAATCTGGTTTGGGGTGTAAAGTGTTCCAACTTGTACTTGTATGGGAGAGAGTTTATCCTCGTTCCTGATCACCAACCACTAGTGTCCATTTTCAGTCCGCACAGGGGAGTTCCACTAACAGCAGCAGCACAAATGCAGTGATGGGCTCTGTTTCTTGGAGGACACAATTACAAGATCTAATTCAAGAGGACAACTAATCATGGAAATCCTGATGGATTGGCCTGTTTACCCTTGGAAAAGGAAACACCTGCAAAATTTACAGAATTCCTCTTGGAGCATTCTCCCTAATACAAACCAAAAGTCTCCCTATTATGGCAGAGATTATCCAAAGGGAAACTAGTAAGGACTCCACATTGTGTCAGCTCCACACGGCAACCCAAAGTGGCTGGAGTGTGCAGCGGAAATTCCAGTTCCCTATTTTTACCAGTGCCGGGATGAACTTGCCCTTGACGGGGTTGCCTTATGTGGAGATTGGGAATTGTTGTACCATTCAAGTTGGGAGCTGATGTGTTGGAGGAGCTGTATGTTGGTCATCTAGATATGGTCAAATTGAAAGCGTTGGGTCGAAGCTTTCTGACGGTCTGGGCTAAATCATTTGATTGAGCAGCTTGTCATGCTCTTTTCAGGGTGCTGGTAGATCCAGAAGATGCCAAGAGCAGTGCCTCTCCATCCCTGGGAGTAGTCTGCATTCCCCTGGCAGAGGATGTGTGTGGATTTTGCCAGACCAGTTATGGGCACACGTTTCTTGGTGGTAGTGGCACAAAGTGGCTGGAAGTTTTTCCATTGGCCTCCACTACAGCCTTGCACACTGTTGATGTGCTGACAAGCCTCTTCTCAAGGACTGATGTTCTTGAACACTTAGTCAGTGACAATGGACTACAGTTTGTTGTTGAACAGATTCAGTCATTCCTAAAAATGAATGGAACTGGCAAATGTCGAAAAATTTGTTAACTTTACAGCAACAATACAATGAAATACATCATAAATAAATATATGTAAAAAACGGAACTACAATAAGCATCTCTATGTCTATTAAATAATTAAATTAAAATGAGTAGTGCAAAGGAAACAGAAATTTAAAAAGTAGTGAGGTAGTATTCATGGGTTCAATGTCCATTTAGGAATTCTGTGGCAGAGGGGAAGAAGCTGTTCCTGAATCACTGAGTGTGTGCCTTCAGGCTTCTGTACCTCCTTCCTGACGGTAACAATGAGAAGAGGGCATGTCCTGGGAGTGGGTATCCTTAATGATGGACGTCACCTTCCCAAGACACCACTCCTTGAAGATGTCTTGGATACTACAGAGACTAGTATCGATGATGGAGCCGACTAATTTTACAAGTTTCTGCAACTTACTTAAATCTTGTGCAGTAGCCACCCCCCATGCCCGTACTAGATGGTGATGTAGCCAGTCAGAATGCTCTTCATGGTACATCTGTAGAAGTTTTTGAGTGTTTTAGTTGACAAACCAAATCTTAAACTTCTAATGAAATACAGCTGCTGTCTTGCCTTCTTTATAGCTGCATCAATATGTTGGGACCAGGTCTGCAGAGATTTTGACACCCAGGAACTTGAAATTGCTCACTCTCTCCACTTCTCATCCCTCGATGAGGATTGGTTTGGGTTCCCTCATTTTACCCTTTCTGAAGTCCACAATTACCTCTTTGGTCTGGCTGACACTGAGTGCCAGGTTATCACTTCCTCACCACTCAACTAACTGGGATGTCTCACTCCTGTACACATTTTCATCACCATCTGAGATTCTGCCAACAATGGTTGTATCATCAATAAATTTATAGATGGTACTTGAGCCACACAGCCATGGGTGTTGAGAGAGAGTAGAGCAGTGGGCTAAGCACACATCCCTGTGGCGCGCCAGCGTTGATCGTCAGCAAGGTGGAGATTCTGATCCTGGTATCTCATCTGCACTGTACCACCCAGCTACAAATGGCTTGGCTGGAAGGTTAATGCAGAGTCTAAAGAACACACTGCAAGCTATATTAGCAGAACATACTACACTAACACTGAATCAGAAGCTCACCAATCTCCATTTTGCAATCCGCACACTCCACATTAAACAGTTCATCAGCTATGCTGTTGCTGGGTCATCCCTTGTGCTAAAGGCTTGGATATCCTTAAATCTGTTCTCAGGAGTATGCTGAGACAAATTGAGCGCTCCTCAATCAAGGAGGCTCAATGTTTCACTCCTGGACAAGCAGTCCTGGCGAGGGACTACAGAGGTGATCGAAACTGGGTATTCAGAAAGACTAAGGACAGAATCGGGCCACTCTCCTACACAGTGGAGATTGCATCTGATATCATCTGGAGACGACACCTCGAGAGCAGAGTTGACTATTGGAGAAGAAAGGTGACAATCGCTGTCAGAACAACTTCCTGCAGTTTCAGAGTCAACTCCCACAGTCACCACAGAGGAGACCCCCGAACCTCAGATTGTTTTCACAGCCACAAGTTTCACCTGCCAAGATGCTTTCCCACAAGTGTATGAAATCCTCCGCAGCAATCAAACCTCTAGGCCAATGTAAAAGTTTTTTTTTAATGAAAACAGCTTTAATGATTGATCAGTTTGTGACAACTTTTTATGAAGAAAATTCAAGACAGTGGGAAAGTTTCAATAACTGTAATCCACTGATAAGTAAACATCCATGTCAGTCAAAAAAAACTCAAATAGTGATTGCTCTGACAAAGATCTCCAATGGCTTTTAGACCAAACAGGCGTAAGTAGTCTTTAGACTATATTGAAATACAGTTCTGATGAAGGATCTTTGATGTGAACCACAGACTGTTTCTCGTTCCACAGATGCTGCCCGATCTGCTGAGGCTTTCCAGTATTTTCAGTTTCGATCTAGGATATTTTCCGTTGTTTCAAATTTTTTCTGCCCTGCCTCCAGCCGGGACTACCGTGGGCCAAGACGTTTCCTCAGCGGCCCAGCGGCTGCCGTGACTTTTCTCGAAAGCCGCTGAGAGGAAGGAGGGTGAACTTTCTGGAACGTACCTCGTCAGCAACACTCCAGACCAGGAAGGGAGGGCAGCACGGCACGGCGCACCCCCGTCACGTGAAACCCCGCTCTGGCTTCAGTTAGAGGCCAATTTAAAAGTTACTTTGCTGTGGATGTCTATTTAGTAGTTGTATTATATATATATATACGTATAGATGATTAGAGAGCAATATGTACATATTTGAGTTGAGGTGCATTCTACATTGAGTTGGATTTATAGCTAAGCAGGGAGGAGTGTAGTGCATTTAATATTTCAGTAATATTTTTATATTTTAATTGCATTGTTTAATTAAGCATTCTTTGTTGTTACATAATTCATTACGGGTCATATGTATAAGTACATGAATGGCACACATCATTACACCTCCATGCCACACGTGAGCACCTCACTAAGAGGAAAGTAAGTAGACCCGTATTCCCGGCTCCTGTGTTTTTTCTTTTGATTAGTTTTTGGAGTTACAAAACAGAACAGAGGGGAAGCGTGGATCGGAAAAGGCAAGAGAGTTAACGTTTTAAGATCATAGTTCCTTTAAAGTGGCGTCACGGGTAGAAATAAAATAAAATTGAAAGAGTGCAAAGAATATTTACAAGGATGCGCTGGAACGAGGCAAATGAGGGGTGGTTTGACAGAGGTTTACAAAATTGAGGGGTTTCGATAAGGTAAATACAAACAGGCTTTTCTCATTGAGATTGGATGAGACTTGCGGTCATGGGCTAAGGGTGAAAGGTGATTTAAGGGGAACCTGAGAGAGAACTTCTTCACTTATAAGGTGGAACTAGCTGCCAGTGGAAGTGGTGTATTGCAACATTTAAGAGAAGGTTGGGGAAGTACATGGATGGGATGGGTGTAGAGAGATATGTTCAGGTGTGGGTCGATGGGACAAGGTGAAATATCAGTTTGAAGTGGACTAGATGAGCTGAAGGGCTTGTTTCTGTGCTGTAGGCTCTATAACTCGAAGTTAAGATCTGATTCAGTGTGCAGGACGGATGTCCTTGATGAGCACTGACTAGCTCTGAAACAAACAGAACAGGCCACTTAGCTGACATTGTTGAGTTCGATATTGAGTCTGCAAGGCTACAACATCCCCACTACATTGTACACAAGTACGTGTACAGTACATACACAGGAGGAATGAGAAACCCACCTACAGCAGCTTCGCAGGCACACAGCATCAGAGACACAATATTCACAAGAAAAACATAAATTGAACATAACTTATCGTCAGATGATGAGGCGCTGTAACGCGCTCAACACAGCCTTAAAGTCAGAATCAGAATCTGGTTTAACGTCACCAGCATATGTCATGAAATTTATTGTCTTTGCTGCAGCAGTACAACACAATAGATAATAATAGAGAAACCAACTGTGTGTTACAGTAAGTATACATAGTGTATAAAATAGTTAAAATAAATAAGTACTGCAGAGGCACTAAGTTGAAATGTGATGTCTGAATTAGGTGCTATCCCCATTTTTCTCACACAATAACAATTTGGATGGTAATGGAGGAGGTACAATTAGGAAGTTTGCAGCCAATACAAATATTGGTGCTGTTGATAACACTGAAGAGAATTTTCTTTGGCTGCAGACCAATGCTGATAGGCAGAGAAATGGCAGACGGACTTTAGTTTGGAAGATGAGACATGGTGCTTTAAAAAGGGTAAGACCAAGGACAGGACCCCAAGCAAGTACTAAGGAACAGAGGGACCCTGGTGAACATGTCCAAGGATCCTCAAAAACAGTAGCACCAGCAGATCCAGAAAGAAGCCTTGGGAGGCTTCTCAGCTTCCTTGGGAGGCTAGAGAAATTCAGCATGTCCAAAGATCAAAGTAAATTTATTATTAAAGTACGTACAGTACTGTGGAGAAGTCTTAGGCACATGTGATAGCTAGACTTTTGCACAGTCCTGCATAATCACCATGTACTACCCTGAAACTCATTTTCTTGCAGGCATTCACAGCAGAACAAAGAAATATAAAATAATCAATGAAAAACTACACACAAAGACTGAGGAGCGACAAGGTACAAAAGAAGACAAACTGCGCTCATATAAAAATAAATAAATAGATAGATGAATGAATGAATTAATTACTGAATAAATAAATACTATGAACAAGAAATAAATAGCATGAGTTGTACAGTCATTGAAAGTTAGTCCATAGGTTGCATTCAGTCAACACACACCAAATACTAGAGGAACTCAGCAGGCCAGGCAGCATCTATGGAAAAGAATAAACAGTCGACATTTTAGGCCCAGACCCTTCAGCAGGACTGGAGAAAAAACAGGATGAGTGGAGGGAAAGGGTGGGGGGTGGGAGGGAGAACCACAAGGTGACAGGTGAAACTGGGAGGGGGAGAGGTGAAGTAAAGAGCTGGGAAGTTGACTGGTGAAAGATACAGGGCTGGAGAAGGAGGAATCCAATCAGAGAGGTCAGAAGGCCACGGAAAAAAGAAAAGGGGGGAGGAGCACCAGAGGGAGGTGGTGGGCAGGCAAGGAGACGAGATGAGAGAGGGAACAGGGGATAGGGGATGGTGAGGCGGGGGGGCAGTTATTACCGGAAATTCAAGAAATTGATGTTCATGCCATCAGGTTGGAGGCTACCCAGATAGAATACAAGGTGTTCTTCCTCCAACCTGAGTGTGGCCTCATCACAACAGTAGAGGAAGCCATGGATAGAGATATCGGAATGGGAACGAGAAGTGGAAATAAAATGGGTGGCCACTGGGAGATCCTGCTTTTTCTGGCGGACAGAGTGTGGGTGCTCGGCGAAGTGGTCTCCCAATCTACGTCGGGTCTCACCAATTAGATTTCCAGCATCTGCAGATTTTCTCTTGCTTGTGATCAGCTCAGTGTTGTGGTGAGTGAAGTTATCCACGCTGGTTCAGGTTCCCATCGACTCTTACCAATTTTTATAGAGGGTTCATAGAGAGCATTCTGTCTGGATGCATAATGGCTGGGTCTGGAAACTGCTCTGCACGGGACTGTGAGGAACCACAGAGTCTAGTGGACATGACTCAGCACATGACAGGAACAAGGCTCGTCTCCATGGACTCGCAAAGCTTCCTGCTGCCTCAGTCAGGCAGCCAGCATAATGAAAGACCCCACCCGCCTCTCTTCTCCTCTGCCCCATCGGATAGAAGATTCAAAACCTGGAAGCTTGAGGCTCAGGCTCAAGGATGGCTTCTATCCCACCATTATCAGCCTCTTGTACAGTAAGATGGAGTCTTGGCCTTACAGTCTACCCCATTATGATCTTGCACGTTGTCAATTCCCTGCACTGCACTTTTTCAGTAGCTTTTACGCTTTTTTCTGCACTGTTATTGTTTTACCCCATTCTAGCTCAATGCACTGCATCTGAACTGTATGGTCGGCAAGCTTTTCACTCTACCTTGGGGCACGTGACTATAATAAACCAATCCCAATCCCAGTTATTGGTTGCTTGGGATGGAGAGTTTCAGCCAGGAGGAAAGCCAAGATAAACCAAGGGTTGTTTTCCTCTGAGAGGTGGAGGCTGTAGGTGGAGGAATGGGCTCCTTGATGTACAAAATTATCAGGTACATTGTGAGGAAAATGTCCTTTTAACAGAAGTGCCTGAAGGCATAAACAAGCTGTGGGAGGTTTGGAGGAGTCTTAAGGAAGAATCCTATTCACCAGATTTATTCAAGAAAATGCAGAGAGCTCCAGACACAACTCAACTCATCACTGAAATCAGCCTCCTTTCTCTGGACTCTATCTATAACTCTCAGTGCCTTGGTAAAGCTGCCAACATAAACCCGAACCCACCCACCTTGGACTCTTTCTTTTCTCCTCTTCCACTGGGCCGACCATACAAAAACCTGGAAGCCCTGTATATAGTCTCTATAAAAAGTATTCAACAACCCTTTGGAAGTTTTCATGTTTTGTTGTTTTACAACATTGAATCACAGTGGATTTAATTTGGCTTTTTTTGACGCTGATCAACAGAAAAAGACTCTTTTGTGTCAAAGTGAAAACAGATCTCTACAAAGTGATCTAAATTAATTGCAAATATAAAACACAAACTAAGTGATTGCGTAAGTATTTATCCCCTTTAATATGACACACCAAATCATCACTGACGCAGCCAATTGGTTTTAGAAGTCATGTAATTAGTTAAATGGAAATCACCTGTGTGCAGTCAAGGTGTTTCAATTTATTTTAGTAAAAATACACCTGTATCTGGAAAGTCCAACTGCTGGTAAGACGGTATCCTGGCAAAAACTACACCATGAAGACAAAAGAACACTCCAAGCAACTCTGTGAAAAGGTTATTGAAAAGCACAAGTCAGGAGATGGATACAAGAATATTTCCAAGTCGCTGAGTATCCCTTGGAATACAGTTAAGAAAATCATCAAGAAATGGAAAGCATATGGCACAGCTGTAAATCTGCCTAGAGCAGGCTGTCCTCAAAACCTGAGCGACCGTGCAAGACGGGAACTAGTGAGGGAGGCCACCATGAGACCTATGACGACTCTGGAGGAGTTACAAGCTTCAGCGGCTGAGATGGGAGACACTGTGCATGCAACAACTGTTGCCCGGTTGCTTCACCAGTCACAGCTTTATGGAAGTGTGGCAAAGAGAAAGTAACTATTGAAAAAAACACATGAAGTCTCAGCTAGAGTTTGCCAGGAGGTATGTGGGAGACTCCAAACTCAGCTTGAGGAAGGTTCTATGGTCTGATGAAACCAATATTGAGCTTTTTGGCCATCAGACTAAACACTACGTTTGGTGTAAGCCAAACACCACACATCATCGAACACACACCATTCCAACCGTGAAGCATGGTGGTAGCTGCATCATGCTGTGGGGATGCTTCACTGCAGCAGGCCCCGGAAGGCTTGTGAAGGTAGAGGGTAAGATGTACACAGCAAAATACAGGGGAACCCTGGAGGAAAACCTGATGCAGTCTGCAAGAGAACTGCAACTTCAGAGAAGGTTTGTTTTCCAACAGGACAATGAACTCAAGCACAAAGCCAAAGCTACACAGGAATGGCTTAAAAACAACAAAGTTAATGTCCTGGAGTGGCCAAGTCAGAGTCCAGACCTCAATCCAATTGAGAACTTGTGGCTGGACTTTGAAAAGGGCTGTTCACTCATGATCCCCATGCAATCTGACAGAGCTTGAGCAGTTTTATAAAGAAGAATGGGGAATAATTGCAGTGTCCAGATGTATAAAGCTAATAGAGACCTATCCACACAGACTCAAGGCTGTAATTGCTGCCAAAGGTGCATCTACTAAATACTGACGTGGAGGGGGTGGGTAATTATGCAATCAATTATTTTGTGTTTTATATTTGTAATTAATTTAGATCACTTTGTAGAGATCTGTTTTCATTGACACGAAAGAGACTTTTTCTGATGATCGGTGTCAAAAAAATTAAATTCACTGTGATTCAATGTTGTAAAACAATAAAACATAAAAGCTTCGGGGGGGGGGGAATATTTCTTATAGACACTGTACCACCAGGCTCAAGGACAGCTTCTACCCCACTGTTCTAAGAGTATTAAATATTTCCCTAGTGTGATAAATCAGACACTTGACTTTTTACTCCACTTCATTATGATCGTGCTCTTTATTGTTTACCTGCACTGCACTTTCTCTGTAGCTGTTACAACTTATTTTGCATTGTTCTTGATTTACCTTGCACTGTGTAATAATCTAATCTATATTAAGAGTGTACAAGACGTTATCTCTGTACATGTGATAATAATGAACCAATGCCAACGTGGCTGGAATCTGAAACACACTGCCTGAGGTGGCGGAGGATACGGATGGTGGGGTGGCACAATACCGTCGTGGTTAGCACAACACTTTACTGCGCAGGTGACCCAGGTTCAATTCCCACCATTGAAGAAAGAAGAAGAAAGCCCTTAACTCCGGGTGGAGTCATTGGGACGCTGTCATGACGGCATTTTTTTTTAGCATGCTTTCTTATTTTTATGAGGCCGAGTTGCTAGCCTGACACTCAACCTAGCATGGATGGAAAGCGTGCAAGGGAGCCGGCTGGATTCGAACTCAGGAGCCTTCGCTCCGAAGTCTGGCGCTGATGCCACTACGCCACCAGCCGGGGAAATTCCCGCCCTTGCCTGTTAGGAATTTGTAAGTTCTCCCCATAACCCACTACAAGTGCTCCAGTTTCCTCCCACAGTCCAAAGATGTGGCTCGAAGGGCCGGAAAGCTGTATCTCAATAACTAAATGATAAAAGTTGCTTTCATGACATTTAACGTGTACTCAGCTGAAATACCAAGGCATAGGAGACTACCCAATGCTGGAAAATGGGAATTGGAACAGATAGGGAGCCTTTGCCATCCTGTATGGGTCTGAGTCCAAAACTACTTGAAACCTGATCCAAAAACATTGAGAGTTGTTAAAGTTCTTGAACTACAGTGTTTAATGTGGAGGGATATGGACATCTGATAAGCAGAAAGGATTCGTTTAGTTAGGCATCTAACTGCTGGTTTAATTAGTTCGGTACATCATCGTGTTCCTGTGTTGTTCTGTTTTTATTTTCATTTTATTTACTTATTTAGAGATTTGGGGTGGAACAGGCCCTTCCAGCCCAATGAGCCCCCGTCACACAGCAACCCCACCTATTTCATCATAACCTCACCACAGGACAAAGTACAATGACCAGTTAACCTACGAACAGGTACATCTTTGGACTGTGGGAGGAACACCCACACGGTCACGGGGAGAATGTACAAACTCCTCACAGGACGACACTGGAATTGAACTCGCAACCCTGACGCCCCAAACTGTAATAGCGTCGTGCTAACCGCTACACCACCGTTGTACCCTCCGTGTTCTTTAAAAAAAAACACTACAATGCTTACATTCAGTTAAAAATAGTCAAGAACGTTGAAATGAATGAAACAAGTAAAGAGATCCGCAAACCCAATACCATCACAAGGTTAGGCAGTGTTTAAGGTTGTTGAGATGTTGAAGGGGATTGGCCAGATAAAGGAACGTGTAGTAAACTGGTCAATTAATTTATTACTTTCATGCGTGGAGTCATGGAGCACTACAGCAGAGAAACGAGAATGGTTGCTCAGATTAACTGTCT